>NC_083771.1:30798713-30823713 GCF_963514075.1 Conger conger
TAGTTCCAAGGTCCATAAAATCTACTGAATACATATGAATGGTAAATAAATGCTCACCGCTTGTAAATGGACAACTTTAGGAATTGTTGGAAAGAAAGGGTCAAAGAAATTTTAGCAATAAGCTGCCTGCACTCAATGTACCTCATCCACCCACCAGCATCCGTTTTGAACCAGGGAGTACCACATATTTTAGGGGAATTTCATACCTCTCATTCACCCATTCACATTTACACCAACGGCGATTGGCTGCAATGCAAGGCACCAACAAGCTCATCAGGAGCAAGCGGGGGTCAGCCATCTTGCTCAGGGAAACTTCAACACACCCAGGGCGGGATTGAACTGACAACCCTCCGACTGCTCTAACCACCTGAGCCAATGTCGCCCCGGGGTCAGTCCTGACTGGTGGCTGGGATTCACTGGTGATTTTTTTTTTGGTGTGTGGGAGGAAATGGTGATTGGTAGGTGCATAAATGCTGATTGGTTCTTTCTGAATGCTAATTGATGGAAAGGTCCGGAATGAGGATAGCAGGTGGTGGGTGGGCTTAATTAAAAAAACATTTGATTGATGTCTAATTATTTTGTGAAAGGCAATTTCATTCAAGGTTAGTTGTCCTGTTTGTTTTCCAATATGAGCATAGCACTATAATCAATTCACAGTCTATGTATATCACCCACAAGAAATATTATCCAATCCTCAATGCAGAAAACCAACTGTCTCCAAATAGGCGAAACAGAATGAAGCGAAAGAGAATGCTCAGGAAGAAGGGATTTCATGTTGACAACCTCAATACAGTTTTCAAAATGAAAATCACTTTACGACACCCAAGGTTACGAAGAAGAGGAAATATAATTGAAGTCCAGGAAAGGTCGAGCAAGCGATGACAACTAAATCGGATAAAAAGAGGGAGGATAAAGGAAGGAGCTAAATTTGTAGAAGAAAAGAATAGGATTAAAACAACATCCTCACCATGTACTGAACAGTAGAGCTCGACTTCCTTTTCTGGGGTGGATGGGAGGAGTGGCAGTACGGCAGGATGGAGGGAGGGATGGATGGATGGATGGATGGAGGGATGGTGGAGAGGGAGAAAGAATGACAAAAGAGATGAACGACAATCAAGGTGAAACTGTATATCTAACATGTCTTTGCCGGAATTTAAAACTATATATATTTTAGTATATTTCGGGTTGTAAAAAAAAAAGTATGACTGGCCCTTCAGAGTAAAATCAACTCAACAGAGTACTCAACATACGGTCCCCATACGGACACATAAAGTATGTACTCTGTCTGTTAGAAAGGAATTAACACATTTTACTGAGTAGAACTTTCTAGCATGCTCGAAGACAGGAAATGGAGATAAAGCTGAAGATAAAGAAGATAAAGAAGTCTAAAGAAAAAGGGAACCCAGAGGAATGGAGAAGGCGGAAGATGGCAGAAGAAAGGAGGAAGAAGAATCTGAAGCTCAGTGAGTGAAGAGAGGTCATGTTGATCTGATGAACCCTGAGGGGCCCCAGGCTGGGGGGGCAGGGCTGGGCCCAGAGCGGGCTGAGGAGCTACAGCAGCACAGGAATGGTGATGTGGCCAGCGCCATCTTCCCTTGCTGGTGGAGCTACACCCATAGGTGTTCCGTTGTGAAATGCTTAAAATGTGAGGATTTTAACCAACAGGGTGTGGGTGTGGGGGTACAATGGGGGCTCGACTCCAGGACATGACTGGACCTGATTGACGACATCATTGTCGTTGTCAGACCTCCTTTACCACAATTGCAATGCAAGGCCCCATCCTCTCTGACCAATGGGGACTGGTAACAGAGGAAGGGAATGAAGGGGAGTCATGACAAGAGAGATTAAATCAGAGCTATTGCTTTTGTACCATCTCACCACAGCTGTATGTTAGCAGCACAAAAGGTGAAGTATCAAAATGAGCTGTAGGTGGCAAGCTAAAAGTGTTTGGCGATGTACCTCCATGTTCCGGAATCACATCCTGACCGTGACTGTGCTGGCTATGAGCGTGAATGTGCTGACTATGAGCGTGACTGTGCTGGCTATGAGCCTAACTGTGCTGGCTATGACCATGACTGTGCTGGCTATGACCGTGACTGTGGTGGCTATGAGCGTGGCAGTGCTGGCTATGACTGTGACTGTGGTGGCTATGAGCCTGACTGCACTGGCTATGACTGTTACTGTGGTGGCTATGAGTGTGGCAGTGCTGGCTATGACTGTGCCTCTGCTGGCTATGACTGTGCCTGTGGTGGCTATGAGCCTGACTGCACTGGCTATGACTGTGCCTGTGGTGGCTATGAGCCTGACTGCACTGGCTATGAGCGTGACCTGTTGGCCATGGCGGGGAGTTCCCTGGGACTGATGCACAAGCCAGCAATAGCACCGCGAGGTATGGGGAGCTTCAGTGGACGGGGTCTGTCTAACAACATGAGACTGACAGTTCATGCCAGCTGCCTGTACCGGCTGTGAGCCGAGTGTCATCCAGCACACTGACGCTGCTCGGCTGAGGGGACCGCAAGATGACCGGAAGCAACAGCCAGTGCGTGTGCCTCAGAAGACGCCTTTATATGTCCTTTAGCCTAGCAGAGAGCCTCTATGGGGCCAAACTGTTTTCATTGTGTTCTTAGCGACTCCAAACATTGCCCAGTGAAATTCAGTGAAACAATACAGCTGCAAATCAAAGGGAATGGGTTGAATTTTACAGCTTTGTCTGAATTCTTATTCTCTGAAGATCAGGTGTTGATGGGGCGGCCTGTAGCGTAATGGTTAAGGTACACGACTGGGACCCGCAAGGTTGGTGGTTCGATCCGTGGTGTAGCCACCGTAAGATCCGCACAGCGTTGAGCAGGGCCCTTAACCCTGCGTTGCTCCGGGGAGGATTGTCTCCTGCTTAGTTGAATCAACTGTACGTCGCTCTGGATAAGACCGTCTGCCCAATGCCATTAATGTAAATGTAAATGTAATGATGGATCCGATCCGCATTGTTTTCAACGTGCAAGTTTTAAATGCCTTTATGGATAGCAACTGTGTAAGAGGCAGTAATTATGGTTTCTTGTAATTAAGAGTCGCCAAGCAACAAATTGCTAGAACGCTTACACTCTGTTCCTTACTCAAAACGGAAGAATGGTAAATGGAAAGGTTAATGGCTTCAAATTCTGCTGCTCTACAAAGAAGTAACAGAGAAAAAAGGGCTCATTGTCATTTCAACCCTTCTTGTGATTCAGCAGTGCTAAATGATCAGTGAGAAATCCAAACTCAGGAGGTGTTGATTTATTGTGTACAGCATTATATACAAAATAGAAAAAATAACTCAATGCAGATAACAGAATTATGTAAAATGAAGAAATGAATGCCGTAGAACACTGAAAAACATGTAAAGCAGTGACTGTGTTTTGGGAGTTAAAGCAGTGCTGAAATAATTGTTCCAGGTGAACTTTACTGTGCCATTCTTTAAGAGGAGGGCGAGAGCGAGAGGGGTTGGTGGGGGGAGGTGGCATATGATGGAATGGAGAGAAAAGAAAGGAAAAGGCCCTAAAATGTCAGAATCCAGGTACGAGGCGAGCCTGTTGCTAGGCGATGAGCGAGTCACAGTGTATGTGGCTATTTCTGTATCAGGGCTTCCAGGGTTCACATTCATAGCTATTCCTGGAGCAGGAGGCATATTCCCTGCTGAACGAGTCTTAACCCCCACTGCCACTATCACACACACACATACACACACATACACACAGTACACACACACAAATACATACACAGTAAATACACACACACACAGTACAGACACACACGCGCACACAGTACATACACATGCACATACACACACACAGTACATACACACACACACACACACACACACACTGAACCGAGTCTTAACCCCCACTGCCACTATCACACACACACACACACACACACACACACACACACACACACAGTACATACACACACACACATACAACACACATACACAACACAGGTACACACACATACAGTACATATACATACACACATACACTGAACTGAGTCTTACTGCCACTATTTCACACATCACACAGTGAGCACTTTACAAGGTATTCATTATACATATTTTTTAGACTTATTGGTCTTCTGCTGCTGTAGCCTATCCACTAAGAGGTTTGATGTGTGTTCAGTGATGCTCTTCTGCACACCACTGTTGTAACGTGCAAAAATAATATAAGCTAATACACACATTGCACACACACACACACACACACCCACACACACAAAAACACAATATTAACACAGAACACACTCATACCCACACTGTAGGGACGTGAGATTTGTTACGTCACTGAAATAAAGGAAGGCAGAGAAGTGTGGATGGAGATGGCAATGGTGTGATTCTGTGAGGGATGTACAGATGACACCACATGGCAACAGACAGAGAGAAAGAAAAGGCCTTTCCAGCTAAGAGAACGCGAGAAGGGAGAGGGAAATGACAGAACAACAGCCAAGAAGATGGAAAAGTAAAATAAAAAAAACTGAGGGGGTGGACAGCTTTTCAGAGAAAGAAGAAGAGGGGCGGGGGGGGCCAGTGATCCTGCTCGGGTCCTGTCAGTCTCTATACTACCCATATATTTATCAAAATCCACAATAATATGTTCTATGATAATCCAACTCTAATAAGATTATATTAGAGTTATTGGAGTCCGATAGTGATTAAATATATTTGGTTTGACAGTGAACACTCACTGTCTCTTCCAAGGAACTAGACCACAGAAATGGGGTATAGTGTGAGTGAAAACACAGACAGCCCAGTGAACGTGACCGAGCAGTTCCTATATCAGAGATACTCGCACATTTGTAGAAGGAAAAAATCTACCAAAGATTGTTAATCCGTCAGCAGGAAACATTGCTTCAGTAAAATCATTACACTACATTTCCCAAACATCGCCCTACTGGCCAATTACAGCATCTACGGATTCCCACTCTACGGTTCATTTACATCTGGAGCCAACCGTGGCTAACGTGCAACATGGTCAAACTCTTTGCAGCTACCAACATTGCTTACACAGACTTCCCTACTATGACTAGCCATGTGACAGCATCCACGTGGGCCATACTGATACATTGGAACAGTATAACCATTCGTCACTATTACTTGCCAATGAACAAACGGAATGAAGAACCAAATCGGATGATTTTTATTGGTCGACAACTGGTGGCCAATGCCGGAGTGCTCCTGATGGCTATTTGAGTTGCCAACAAGCAAACTGTACGCTGGCCCACTCATGGGAATTACGTAAATTCAAAACTGGGCCAAGTGGGGCACGTGTGTTGGGACACAGCAGAAAAATTCCCTTATGTTGCTTTTCTGTGTGGCCGCTTTGGTGTTACGTTAACGTAGTGAATGCTTGGAGTTCGTATCCGCATGTCTCACTGGAAGGACATTCGGAGACATTGAGGCAGCTTGCCCTAGAGTTGGATGTGCTGATGATTAAACTGCTGTATGACGAGGAAGCCACTTTAATGCGTGGAGTGATGAGGGCGCAGGTCACAGACAGACACAAAATGGCTTCCGTCTGAACAGGAGTCACTGCTGAGTCATGGCCAGCTGTCCGCAAGCATGGCAGAGAGGGAGGGAGAGGAAGGGAGGCAGCAGAGGAGGAAGAGATGAACTGAGTGTGAGGGACAGAGGTTGAGAGCGAGGAAAAGAGATTCCACTGAGGGACAGAGGAAGAGAAGGAGACATGGAGGGATAGGGATGAAGACAAAACGAGGGAGAGGGAGAAAAGGAGAAGGGGGCAGGGAAATCTAGATCGTTTCTGGCACAGTACAGGGCATAATTTTATTATATTGTCCGTAGTGTGTGTGTGTGTGTGTGAGCATGTTCTTTTTTACTATGGAGAGCTGTTGCATCGAGGCAAATGCTTTACAGCTGTGAAAAAATGACCAATGGCTAAAAAATAATGCATGCTAAAACAACAAGTTCTTTTTTGTGTGTAAATGCAGCACAGTGAACAATTATGTAACAAGTGGGGGGGGGGGGGTGTAGGAGGGAGAGGGGGCCTGATTAATCATCGAGGCACAATGCACAAGACATTTGAGTAAGAGGATTATTTTCTGGAATATAGCGCTCAACACCTAATGAGTTCTACATCCAGCAGCAAAAGCCTTGGACACCCTTGCAGCAGGAAATATGCACAGACCTTTCAGAAATTGAGAAATGAACATTTCTCATATAAACGCACGGGGAGGACTGAAGTCACAGCTGGTCTAGAACAGTCTAAGGGCCTTTGCTTCCATATTGAGGTCTTATACGGATCAATTAGCAAAGGAGAAAAGTGTCAGCCAGAAAATTACTAGCATTACTTCCAAGTGTTTCTTCCTCATGTCATTGCCAAAGTTACTAGCTTTAGTTCTTTGTGTCACTTCAAAGTGTTATTAAGAAATTACGAATGTTAGTTCCTAGTGTGACTTCCTAGTGCTATTGAGAATGTTTCAAGGATTCATTCTCGTGGCCTGCTGAAAGTTACAACTGTATGTCCTTTGACACTGAGGGCTCAATTTTGATGGTCCAAATTCATGCCGCAAAAATGGTCAAAATAGACTGTGTTACCTTTACACTTTCGGCAGTGTTTATTTCAAATCTGTGTAGCTTCAATTTCTGCTCGGGAGTCTTGTCGACGGACTGTACAGTCAGCAAAACTCCCAACTCTATTAATGACATGTTTTGACAGTATGGTGAAATGTTGAGCCAGCTATTCCCTTTCAAAAATTTGTGGGAGAAATTGTCCCTGGTCTGAACCACGTACTAACACAACTGAACTGGTCCTACAGCCTGAAAGGACATGGAATGAGTAAGAGGCTGAAATGCTTTTGGTGGGTCTAGTGGCTGAGCACTGTGCCAGTGCCCAGTGCAGCAGCAGTGGCAGGAAGCCTGGCCACTCCTGTGGAATACATGTTTCGGAAAGGCAACCCACAAAGATAGAAAAGCACAAGATTCTGGCACGAGAACAACAAACCTAACATAACATATTGTTGTTTGTAACAGTGGGCCAGCAGACCTATCATTGGTCTGTCTGAAGACTGTGGACTGCTGGGAAGGGACCCAGCCGACACTCTGGCAGGAGAGTGTGGTCTCTGAATGTTGAGGGCATTTGTGAGCTAAGAGTTGACGTTTTTAACTCTAACCCACAAGGACACTGCTCAAATGTTGCACCCTGACTAGACCTCAAGTCTTAGTGCTATCAGGATTCTCCTGATACACACTCATGCGCCATTATACTCATGTCTCAAACACACACACACACACACACATACACACTGAAGAAACATACAACGGGCACACCACAGGTATACTGAACCCCAGAAAGAACAAGAACCACCTACAGAGCTGCTTCTGAATACAGAACGTTACGCACAGCTGTAAGTCACACGCCGAAAAAACATGCAAACATGTCAGAGAGCGAGACCTGGTCAACACACAACAGACACTGTCGTGGCTGCATTAAGCTGTAAGCCAGACGGACAGGAAAGAAAGCACAGAGAAAAGAGAGAAGCACTAGGTGTTTAGAGGAAGGACTGGAGAGGGGCTCCTCTTACCTTGACATCGGCCTTCTTGTTCAGCATACTCTTGGCTGCTGTAAGAGGAGAGAAAGAGAAAGAGAAAGAGAAAGAGAGAGTCATGCAAAATCTAATTAAAAATCAAAGGGGGGGATAAAAAAACAGAAAACTCAAGGAGGAGAAACATCACCCAGCTTAAACATTGGGGGGCATGACACACTGCGGTAACCGCCAGGGGGTACAACACACACAAACACCCCTTACCTCCGGTTCTCACACCCAGTCCCAGTAAAGCCTGCTGAAAACCTCCAGTGTTGTTAGAAAACAAATCACAGCAAGGGGAAACCTACCAGGAGTTTACACACTTTTTAAAGCGTTCTTTTGGGTGCTAAAGTTAAATGGTGTAATTATGGTAACACCCCTGACTAGTGTAATCAGGCACTGATTACCACCAAGACACTCTGGACAGCATGCTTACACACACACCAACACACATACACACACAAACACACTTCTGTGCATAAAATACAGACCCTGGAGTAGGGAGGGTCTGCCCCTGCTCCTGTAACTGGCAACTACAGCACCTGGACAGCCCCAGCAGTCCAGAACAATCCAGAACAGACAGCTCCGCAACTGGCACGATTGCTCAATCATTAGGAACCAGCCAGCACCAATCACCGCCATCGAATCAGCCGGCGTGTGATCAGGAGGCCGCAGTCGCGCACAAGAAGGGCCCACGTTAAGACTCCACCGCTGTGCATGCAGAGGAGAGAAATCTCTGGCACAGCTGAACTGTGGCTCACCCCCCTATGCTGCCAATCACCTCCTCTGCTGCCAGACATACACACCTGTGTGCCCACAAACACACACATACACACACACACACAGTACAAGTACACGTACGCAAGCGTGTACGCTCTCCCTCCCTCTCGCACACACATACACACACACACATACAGGACACAAAGGGGTACTCATCCGTGACAGCTCACACTTGCCCCAGGTCTCGGAGGACAGACAGTGAAGCTCAATCGTGCCCTCTCCAGTGTCAGAGCCTTAATGAAGTGGGAACTGAGGGAAGACGCCAAGGGTCAGTGAAGAGGAGACGGGGGCCTGCAGTCCCACGAAGACCCCGCCCGCGTCAGGGAGTCAGCAGCATCAGCTGCCCTTTCTACGGCCTGCTCAGAACAGCGTTCCCTCAGCTGCACCCGTTCACCGGCCCCGCCTAACCCTGCCCACTCCCTTCATAATGTGACAGGCTAGCGACAGGCTAGCGAGCGCATGGAGAACAGAGCTCACGATGACTCATGGCGCATTAGACACAGAGTTAGCGGGTTACGTAAAGAGCCCCCCGCCCGCCCGCCCGCCCGCCTGCCATCACGGCTCCAGCCCACATGTGCGCCGCGGCTTCTCTGCGTCTTTAGGGGGAACATCGAGGAGCAGCCAGCACAGGACGCTCAGGCCCTGAGGACGATCAAAACCTGATATGAGACTAGAACTTCTGCTGAAAACTCGGTCTGCGTCAGTCTGATTGGCAGAAATACAGAAATAGATAACTTTTTAGCCTTCTTTAAAAACTGGTATCGCAAAGATGAACTCTTTTCTGAAATCTTTTTTTCTATGATGAAACATTTATCAGAAACTGAGCTGTGGATGTGTCTGGGGGTGGGGGACAGGGGGATATTAAAGGTGCTCCAAAGGTGAGGTAACTATCACAGTGCGAAAAGCGAGTGGGTGCATTTTGTGAAGTGAACTTTTGACCTATCAGTGTACAAAGTACATATCTAATGGAGGGCTTCAAAACATAAACACCCAAAAAAATTCAACTTCTGCTTTGAAGTGTTAACACAGCATTACAGTCTGCAGAGCTTGCATTACACGACGGCCATATAGCTATAGCCGCGGCAGCCTGCATTTCAGCCTTATTGTCCTTTTTAAAAATAAAGAGGAGGAAGGAGGCAGAGTCAGTGAGCATGACCTCTGACCCATGACTGTAAAATCCCTCCAGCTCTAAGGAACATTGAGAATAACATTGGTGTCAAGTTTCAGGAGAATGCTCCATGCACTCAAGAGACTAGAAACATCATTATTCTGTGAAGGCAGTATGGAAAGAGACCCAAAAAGGCTTTTCATCATTGGACATACCAATGGACCAAAACAGATTGCATTGTACAAAACAGAACAACTGGAATTGCTTATAAAATACAGAGACGTTGAATTACTCAAGGTCCAAAATTATTTGATCTTTTCTAAAACAATGAGGATAATGTGGGTAATCGACATGACAAAACTCTTGTCACTTACAAACTAGATAAGAACTGAAAAGCCCCTCAGACAAATTAGGAGCCAATCAGAACAGTGAAAGGCCTATCACAATAGCGAAGAGCCAATTGGATCTTTGGAATGGCTACTGCATCACAGTAGTGAAGAGCGATAGAATCAGCACACTGTAGAGCCAAACACAAATGCAAAGACAAATCTGTAAGGGAACACTAAACCAATCTGTATAGTCACAGTGGATCTTCCCAGAAGCTTGTACAATAACTTAATTTTAGTGCAATTTATATATATAATATATATCGTGGGATGAATTTGTTTCTATGGAAATGTCAAAGATGCAGTGGCAAGGTTGTGTTCTCCTGTAACACAGACCTTGACAGAAGTCCTCCTTACCTTGCCACACATTTTAGAAGCAAGAAAAAAGGTAATAAAAAAGTTAAAAGAGAGTGGGAGAGAGAAGAATTGACCAGTTTACCTGGATGGTCCAGGATTCACATCACAGAATACATGGAGGAGGATAGGGGGTTCAAATGTGCAACATTTATGTACAGTATACACCCTGGACTCGTAGACATGCAACTGTGCTCAGGGCCGCTAATTATGAAATTACAAATCAACAAGTGAATGTGTGGATTAATCAGCCAAACAGTACCTATAAATTGTGTCAAAAAGTATTTTTTTCTGACCTTCCTGTGAAATAAAAACACATTTATGTGGCAAACATTATTTGAGTATTTGCTGTCATATGAGACTGACATCTGACATACCTACCTAGCTTTATCCACAACTAATATCTCAGGAATCCCAGTCAAAATCTCTGCCCTGATTTATACAGCATCTTTTGTAACAGGCCTTAAAAGGTTGTTAAAAGATGTTCTGTTCTTTTATGATGGGCTGTAAGCAAGCCTGCTCTGGTCTGTACCTACGTGGAGCAGACCCTGGGACTCTCAGTTTATCCATTAATTTGATGGCTCTTTACATGTGTTAAGTCAGGTTATTACTAATTTCACAAAAGCCGCAAACGTATATTGTTCCATGTATTGTCTTATTATGCTTACTGCATTATTATACAGCACTGTGAATCTAGGGCCTGAAAAGCACTATACAACAAACGTAATTATTGAAAACGATTTTGGGCTACGATACATTCTGTAAGTAAGTTTTTCTTGTTTTGATAACTTTTAATATTAAAGTTTAATGTTGACAAGTTGTCAATCAAGTCTGCACTTCCTGCTCCAGCTGTCCTCCAGAGAATGACTGCACTTTAATCTCCGGTCTTTATGCTTGTGTCTGCACGGTAAATCTCCCTGGATGAGAGCGTCTGCTAAATGGCAGTAATGTAATTTATACTGAAACATTACACGGCTCCACTCAGGAACAAAGGTAATGTTAGAGCCAAAAAACCCAAACAGTACACGGCCCCGCTCGGGAAGAAGCGTAAACACAAAAAAATTATCATCGCTAAATTCAAATGCGAAAGCCCTTGGAGCATTTACGAGGAAGCATTAGCAGCAACAGATTGCCTAACATTTAGCGGGAAGGCGAGCGTCAGTTAGTGCTTTTGAGTCGAGCGTTTTGTTTGGCGCTTAGCCACTGGGTCAGATTGGCTGTGAGAGAGAGAGAGAGCCAGCCGTCCCCGCACTGAGCTCACAGGGGGAGGGGTACCGAGTGACCCAGAACGGCCTGCTATCCAGCCACCCCTGCAGTCAACCTATGCAGGGAGGGCACCGAGTCGCCGGAACAGCCAGGCGGAAGTGGCCCTGATATGAATATTTGACTGATGAAATAACAAGCTGTCTATGCAAGAAGGGAGAAGCAATGAAGAGAGCCAGAAGAGGCTCCTAACTTTTGACGATGTAGATCTCTGCAGACTTCCCGCTCCCTGCACATGAGTCACGCTGGCTGGCTGCCGCTTTCTGCAGAGTGCCTGTCAGCACCGCTTCGCCGTTTCGTGGTGAAACTCAACAGATTCCCAGCTGTAATCAGCCAGCGAAGCTCTTCCCGCATTCGCTCCACCGCGACCACCCCGCTTTTTTAAATACTTGTTCTCTCCGCATTGGAGTGCCTATGTATATGCACCAGCACACATTGTCGCAACCTCCGCAATTGATTTGGGGGAGCTGAGACGAGCAGGTGCTCTCCTGCGAAGCGCGCTGATGGATGTGTTTTTTATCGCACCGCAGTCATGAGACGGTGGAAGCAGTTCCACATGCGACCCGCAGGCACCTGATCGACCAGCAGAGTGACTCCGAAAACAAACTGTGCACAGTCCAGACTTTCGAATAGACCGTGCATTAACAGGATGCACCACCCAGCACCCCCGTGAATTTTACAATCAAGGAGTGCACATTGACTAAGAACCCCCTGACCTTGCAAATACTCTGAATACAACAGCTTAGATGTCCGTCATGCACCCCATTTTGATTCCCCATTCCACCAACCACCCCCGCCCCCGCCTTTCACAGAACATGCACCAGGCCAGTGCCACATGCAGCATTCAGCAAACCAATGGGCAGGCAATACCATTCTTTAAACCGTGGGGGGAAGAGGGGGGTTCTCACACTTATTACAGGCCGACAAGGATAGAGAGAGAGCAAAAAGGCAGACGGGGAAAAAGAGGAGAGAGGAGGTAATAAGAACAGAGAAGGAGGAGAGAAGCGGAGAACAGGCAGTCTCAGGGGTGCAGAAAGCTGGCAGTCAGCACTGGGAGCGAGTGAGAGAGATGGGTGACGGAGGAGATAAGTGAAGGGGGGATTTGGGGAGTCCAGCCCCGCGAGGAGATAAGTGAAGGGGGGATTTGGGGAGTCCAGCGTGCTGCGGGGAGGAAACCAGTCAGAGGCCGCCGCATGCTCAGCGCTCCATGCTGTGTGGAGGAGGAGAGGAAGAAGGGAGAGGAGGAGAGGAGGAGGAGAGGGCGCCCCTCTGGTGCGGTGTGGCTACCTTGTTCCACCAGCCCCGCGGTCGAGCCGGCGGCGGCGGCTGCTGCCGCGGCAACCGAGGACGGAGCGGTGGACTGCCGGCCCACTGTCCCCAACAACAACAACAACAACATCCCAGAGAGAGATGGAGAGAGGGAAAGAGAGAGAAAGAGAGAGGGAAAGAGACATAGGGAGAGAGAGAGATGGAGAGAGGGGGAGAGAGACAGAAAGAGAGAGGGCAGGAGACATAGGGAGAGAGAGAGATGGAGAGAGGGCAGGAGAGAGACATAGAGAGAGAGGGAAAGAGAACGAGCAGAGAGTGACAAGTGGAGAGAAGGAGAGGGGGAAAGAAAGAGAGAGGGAAAGAGAACGAGTGGAGAGAGACAGATGGAGAGACGGAGAGGGGGAAGAAAGAGAAGGAAAGAGAACGAGCAGAGAGAGAGAAACAGATGGAGAGAGGGAGAGGGGGAAAGAAAGAGGGAAAGAGAACGACCAGAGAGAGAAACAGATGGAGAGAGGGAGAGGGGGAAAGATATTTAGAGTATGATTGTAAAAGAGAGAAAGAGAAGGAGAGGGGAAGAGAAAAGAAGCATCTGTTAGTCGGGAAAAGAACAGAAAAAGGAAACATGGCCGCTGAAATGCAGGGGATTTTATTTCAGCGAAAGACAGGAAAACCAGAACACTTTCAGCCCAAAATACTCCTTTTTCTGCAGTCTCACTGCATCATTTGTTCTTCAACTTTCGACTCAAAAAGAAAAGGTTTATTCAGCCACTTCCTCTGGCAAAGGCCAATGCCTCTCATTGGCTCCTTCCGTCTTCAAACCGAACATAAAAAGAATACATCATGCTGAATAAGGTCACAAATTGGTGTCAGATGCAGCAATTTGTCCCAACGTCCGTTCATTTTAAACTCCCACAATTCCAGAGCTGGCATCCTTCAGGTGCCAAAAAGTCAGAGCGGGGTGAAGGAACATAATGTGGACCCCTACAACCCTGCCCCCCTGCCTTGCTGTTCACACTGGAACAGGAGATAATTAGCGAAAGGAAGGAGAGAGGGAGAAACACTGAGAGGGGAAGAGAGGACCCCTGTGATAGTAGATGTGTGATGCCCTGACATGCTGCTCCACCTGCTCCCTGAGAGACGTCACCCCGCCCCCTCTTCTGCTCAGCGCGGACGCACAGTCAATGCCGCCCACCGACCGGCTGTCTGTGTATGTGTGTGTGTGTGTGTGTGTGTGTGCACTGTACGTGTGTGTGTGTGTGTGTGTGCACTGTATGTGTGTGTGCACACTGTACGTGTGTGTGTGTGCACTGTGCGTGTGTGTGTGTGTGTGTGTGTGTGCACTGTATGTGTGCGTGTGCACACTGTGCGTGTGTGTGTGTGTGCGCACTGTACGTGTGCGTGTGTGTGTGTGTGTGTGTGTGCACTGTATGCGTGCGTGTGCACACTGTGCGTGTGTGTGTGTGTGTGCACTGTATGTGTGTGTGCACACTGTACGTGTGTGTGTGTGTGTGCACTGTGCGTGTGTGTGTGTGTGTGTGTGTGTGTGCACTGTATGCGTGCGTGTGCACACTGTGCGTGTGTGTGTGTGTGTGTGCACTGTACGTGTGTGTGCACACTGTACATGTGTGCACACTGTACGTGTGTGTGTGCACTGTGTGTGTGTGTGTGTGTGTGTGTGCACTGTACGTGTGTGTGTGTGTGCACTGTGCGTGTGTGTGTGTGTGTGTGTGTGCACTGTATGTGTGTGTGCACACTGTACATGTGTGCACACTGTACGTGTGTGTGTGTGCACTGTGTGTGTGTGTGTGTGTGTGCACTGTACGTGTGTGTGCACACTGTACATGTGTGCACACTGTACGTGTGTGTGTGTGTGCACTGTGGTACCTGCTATCATATACATTCTGGTGCACTATAATATGCACTAAAATACACATACTGCAAATCTGGCTTTATCTAACAGCTACACACACTCATTACAGGTGGTGACATTGGCTCAGGCGGTAAGAGCAGTCATCTGGCAGTCGGAGGTGTCCCTAACCCCCAAATGCCGCTGACGAGGTGTTTGGTGCCTTGCAGCCAATCACCGTTGGTGAGTGAGTGTGTGTATTAATGGGTGAATGAGAAGCACCAACTGAACAGCACTTTGGATAAAGGCGCTATATAAATGCCAACCTTCAGATGAGAGTGTTGCTAGTGAATACACTCCTGATCGATCTACATGATGTACCCCCTTCAACACCTCTGTCCCAAATCTCTCACTGCTTGGACACACTGCTCCAACTCTCTCTTTCCTTGAGATTCCTCACAGGCTGTTTACAACCAAACAGATGATTAAGTCTGTATTCTTATCAGGTTCTGACTCCATTGTTGCCATTCTTGACGACCAAAGTACTGGTTCAGACAGAACATCCATAGCTAGCAATTAGCGACATAGAGGTAATCGTGACCTTCTGCTACCGAGCTAAACCTTACAGAACAAAGAACTGTGGCAACCATAATAAACCTGGAGCTGAACATCTGGTTAGCATGCACAGTTTCTGTGGGAGGCACCTCTGCTCTCCCAGACGTGGGCACCATTGCTTGTGCTACAGCACTACAGCGCTGAAGCCGTGCGAGTGGTTAATTATTCAGTGGGCGTCGTCAATCGGAGGGTGAATGACAGCTTCAATTCTTCACATCTTGCATAACCTGCCCCTCGAGACCTTTCCTCACACACGCGCAGAAATCTGTCTGATTTTATGGAAGCAGAACAGCGGAATGCGCTTGGCTCCCCACCCGAAGGGTTGCGGGTTCAAGTCCCGGTCAGATGGAACGTCGCGGACATTCCCTGCCAGGCTCAGCAGTTCAAATGGATAAATCCAGCAACCAACAGCAGGGGGGATTGGGAGAGAAGGTTCAGTAAAACAGGGATCCTCTACTGTGGTTCTGGAGAGTCGCAATGTCTGCTACCTTACTGCTTTCACCTTTCCAAGAAACCAGATAAGCCCAGTTAACAGTTTCATCAACTGCATTAATTGAGTAAAACCAAAACCAGCCCAGCCCACCTTGCAGCTCTCCAGGACCGAGTCTGCAGAGCTCTTCCCTGAAAGCAGGGTAATCCCAAACTGAGAGAACGGTGTCTAAATCAATCTGGGTTTGTGTCACGGTTCTATTACGTCATATAAGGTATTTGATTGGCAGGTCACGCACAAGCAACCGAAGAAAGAAAAAGATGCATCCAATGGCAGGGCCTGTCTATGCAGGCCGATGTGTGGGTTTCAGGGAAGGAAAGAACTTACCAGAGAAATTCCGCGACACCAGCATGGTGGTGAGGATGGCTCCCTGCGGAAAGGTAGAGAGACAGAGAGAAAGACGAATAAAAAAGAACCCAATTAGAATTAGGCTCTGAACAGCGAGTGAAAGCACTGTATCCGCTCTATCACAGTATCTCACTGGGAGAAGCAGGGATACTAGACTCTGTCCCTGGAGGTCAGGAGGGCTGCTGGTTTTCATTATTTCCCCCGAATCAGGCACTGATTTAGACGCCAGGTGAGTTAAATTTCGGCAATCGGTGGCATTAATCACTCCTTTAACTATCAGGTAGAAAGTAAAAGCAGCAGTACTACGGGCTGGGAGAATTGAGCATCAACGATCCCAGATAAACTCACAGCTAATAACGCAGTCAAAACAGGTTGGCTTAAAGGGCTTAGTTTTTTAATGAGAATAAAATCACTCTAAATGACTAAACCAGGGTCAAAGCATCAGTCCCGAGGGGACCACTACATCTGCTGGTTTCCAGTGCATTTTAGGGGTGTGAATCACAGGTGTGTGATTCATTGAGTCCACATATATACGTCATTGAGTGCACATACATTTTCTCAAGGCCTAAAATGGTTGCTGATCAAAAGCAGACCACCAAATCCCACAGACACAGTAGCCTTCCACGACCGTCACCTGGTTGAAATGATGCTTTGGTGAATCATATTACATACTGTATTTCAGCAAGAACATGAATTTAAACTAAGACAACATATTCATAAAGGTTTACAATAGTGTTACATTTTATTGCTCTTTTTGAAATTATCTTAAAAAAATGACTCCCTGGTGTGATTACAGAAGTGAAGTAACTGGTTTTGGCATTTTTGGATGAGGATGCGGTCACTGCTTGGGATGAGAGAGGGGTCAGAGAGCTGAACGGGCGCACTGGCAAACCTTCAGCTTCCTCCTGGCGTTGAATTTCTTCAGGCACTCCACTGTCTCCTGTCTGTGCATCATGGAGGCCACCGTGGACCGTTGCTGTGGGAGAGAAAGAGAGACCTCACATGTGTATGTGTGTGTGCATATGTCTGTGCCTGTGTATGAGCATATGTGTGTGTATGCGTGTGTATGTGCTTATGTGTGTGTGTGTGTGTGTGTGTGTGTATGGGTGTGTATGTGTGTCCATTTGTATGTGCGTGTGTATGTGCATATGTTTGTGTATGAGTGTCCATTTGTATGTGCATATGTATGTGCGTGTGTATGTGCATATGTTTGTGTATGTGTGTATGTATGTGTGTGTGCATGTGTGAGTGTGTGTGTGTGTGTGCATATCTGAGTATGTCCGTGTGTGTGTGTGTTTTGAGTGTGGGTGCGTGTTTTGGGAGGGTTGCAGCAGTGCCAGGGTCTCTCCCCAGCTGGAGGTCTGGGAGGGGACACTCACGCAGACCCATGGGTGTTTGAGAGCCTCCTGGGCAGTGATCCTCTTGGCGGGGTTAATGGTCAGCATCTGGTTGATGAGGTTCTTAGCTTCAGGAGTGACTGTGTCCCACTCAGGGGAGGGGAACTGCAGGAGAACCAAGCCGGGCGAGGGTCAGGGAATGAGAAAAAACACACACACATTCATATGTGCGCACACAGACACGCATTCACATGTACACACACACACACACACACACACACACACACACACTCATTCACATGTGCACACACACACACACACACACACACACTCACGTGCAGTGACACATACCTGCACATGCACACTCACACACACCTGCACACGAACAAGACACATAGCGAAACTATAAACACTGGGAGCTGATTCATAGGTTCAGTGGTCTGGCCCACATAAAATACGAGGGACTGATGTCTTGATTACTCGCTTTCAAATGAGCTCATGAGGAGATAGCGAGCCAGTCAGTTCAGCATTGTTGGAAGTCTTGGACTACACCAATTCATCTCTTACAAAATGTGCTGAGCAAACACTCTCACCATATGATGTAGTTACATTAGACGGGCTCTTTTTTTCAAAAAGGAATAAATCTTACTCAAGATTTAAGTAATGAAGATAAAAGTACAGAGTGCAACCGGGAGAAAGAAGAAAAACGGAGACAGACTGGGAGACCGAGAGAGAGGTATTCGCTTTCTCCACATTTCTCCTGTTTTTTTAACGAAAACAATCAAAATGCATTTGTAAATGCAATATTCTGTTTTTAATATGAAGTTGTCACAAGGCTGAGAATGCAGAGGGATTTAAAAAATCTTAACATAACATAATGTAATGGTGATGAACAGGCCATTCAACCCAGTAATGTAGGCGTTTTCATACCCCTAAGTGTACCTCCTGCCTAGTTTGCCTAAAAGCTAAATAACATTTAGCACCGTATCAAGCTTGGTCTTGAAAACCCCAGTGTTTCTGTCTCCCCTTGTCCTGGCAAGCTATTCCACTCAGTGACCACTCACCGTATGAAAAAATACTTCCTAATATCTGTACAAACTTTCTCCTTTGCTAATTTCCTATTCTCATTCTGCTAACCAGACTCACCCTGAAGATTTGCTTATAATTCAATTTGTTAATCCGTTTAATTAATTTAAAAGCTTCAATCAAATCCCCCAGAGGAGCTTTTTACTAAGCTTTTAAATTAAGCATCTTAAGCCATGGATCTTTTATACATGGAATCAATCCGGTTGCCCTTCTCTGAACCTTTTCCAGCACCTCTATATCTTTCTTATAGTGCGGTTCCCAGATCTGCACACAGTACTCCAAGTCTGGTCTAACAAGAGTACTGAATAAGGTGAGTATAACTACCGTAGACTTATACACAATACTCTTGGATATGTATCCTAGCATCCTGTTGGCCTTTTTACTGCTACCACACATTGACAAGAACCTGAGAAATGAGGAAGAGCAGTGGCCCCAGCACCAAACCCTGTAGGACTCCACTTCGCACAACACCCTGCTTAGATAAGGTCCCTCCTACTAATACTCCTTGGGTTCTAGCCCGTAGAAAGTTCCAAACCCTCTCTGAAATGGGTCCTGTAATTTCTCATTTTGATAATGAGTTTGTCATGCAGTACCTCATCAAATGCCTTTTGGAAATCTAAATATACAATATCATAAGCCCTGCTAAAATTGAAACTCTTGGTAGCTTCTTTAAAAATGCCAAATGTTTTGACATTATTTGAATTAGAACAGAGTAAAGATAGAGAAAGAGAGAGAGGGAGAGAGAGAGGGAGAGAGGGAGAGGGAGAGAGAGGGAGAGAGAGAGGGAGAGAGGGAGAGGGAGAGAGAGGGAGAGAGAGGGAGACAGAATGACCCAGATAGAGATAGAGGGAGGGCGACTCACGTCGTAGGCTCCCGCTTTGATCTGCTGGTACAGTTTGTGCTGGTCTTCATCCCAGAAAGGAGGGTAACCCACCAGCAGAATGTACAGGATCACACCTGGGACAGGAGGAAGGACAATACCCTCACCAAAATGCTCTTGATGATCATACTGTGTGTGTGCGTGTGTGTGAGTGTATGAGAGAGAGAGAGAGTATATGTGTGAGAGTGTGGACTCACCACAGGCCCAGATGTCCACCGGCTTCCCGTAGGCCTCCTTCCTCAGCACCTCAGGGGAAAGGTACCCCGGTGTCCCAGCAAAACCTGTCACACAGCAGCACAAACACACCTCAGCTAACAGCACAGACACAGACACACCTCAGCTAACAGCACAGACACAGACACACCTCAGCTAAGAGCACAAACACACCTCAGCTATCAGCAGACACACTGCCACAGTTTTAACTGCATTGATGTCTCTTGTGCCTGCAATATCTACCTGACAATATGTACTACACAATGTCTATAACCTTGGCTGTGAAAGACTGCAACCATGTATTGTGTGTGTATATTACACCCAATTTGTGTTATACTTTGATTAACTGAGAATGCTACACAGTGGTCTGTGAGGGTTATATTTCTTTCTGCAATGACACAATTAAAGATTAATTTAGCCATTTTTGTGTTTTAACAAAACAATCGATAAAAGGGCTAAAATGATATGAAAACGGATTAGCGCATTCTGGGTTTTGAGTGCATTAGGGGTTGTGAGCGTAATGCTCTTTGTTTATTCAGCCTCTTTGGGGCTGGTCTAAATATGGCTTGGCTGGGGCCGTCTATTTTGGTAGAGCAGATCCTGATGTGCACTGTCACCCGTGCACACACCCTTGGACAGCCTGGGTGTGTGTGTGTGTGTGTGTGTGTGTGGGTGCTGGGAAACGGAAACAGCGCTAGGAGAAGCGGTCACGGCCAGGAAGGACCCAGCAGGTGGTGAGCTGTGACAGGCTGCTCAGATGTTATTGTGGGGGGAGGTGGCGAGACGGGGGGGTGGGGGGGGGAGTGCCGGGTGGCCCGGTGTTTTCATGATCACGAGCGGAACACGGTGAGCCCTGGCCAAGCGGACATTACGTACCGAACCAGGCCTGCTGATCCCCCTGCACCTCGATGGCCAGCCCGAAGTCGGCCAGCTTGACGGCAGCGTTCTTACACTTACTGGCCAGGAGCAGGTTCTCTGGCTGTGGAGGGGAGGGGGGGGGGGGGGGGGGGGGTCATGCCAAGGTTAGCATTTCCCACTTTAAGACACAAACACACACTGACTCACACGCAACATTCATACATATAGGGGCACACAGGTGCTCAGACACTGACACACACACACACAGACACACACAGACACAGCACACACACAGCACACACACACGCACGCGTGCACACACACACACACACACAGGCACACATACTGTACACATACACACAGATAAATGCACACATTGCCACAAACAGACACACAGACACAAACAGGTACAAGAAAACTGCAACATAATTGTGGCCATAAGCACCCACTATGCACATAATGAACGCACAGTGCATCTGCCCCTGTCCTGTTCTTGCCTGCTTTCTTATCTGATCTATGTTTGCACTGTGAAATAATGGCAAATCATAACACAGCCTCACACTCCTGGTCAAGTGAGCATCCAGCACTGCATTAAGGCCGGACTAAAAACACCTGGAAGGGTCTCTGCTTCTGCTGCACAACCTGAAAAGCTGTCCCACGCAGTGACAACTTTGTGTTCTGTCCCGTGGGCTTGGGTTCAGGCTCACAGACTGGTTCTCTGTTCTCTGTTCTCTTGTGAGGGGGTGAGGGGACTGTTCTCTCGTGCTGTGTGTGAGGCGGGGGGGGTGAGGGGACTGTTCTCTCGTGCTGTGTGAGGGGGGTGTGTGAGGGTGAGGGGGCTGTTCTCTCATGCTGTGTAAGGGGGGTGTGTGTGTGAGGGGGCTGTTCTCTCGTGCTGTGTGGGGGGGGGTGTGTGTGAGGGTGAGGGGGCTGTTCTCTCATGCTGTGTGAGGGGGGTGTGTGTGTGAGGGGGCTGTTCTCTCGTGCTGTGTGTGAGGCGGGGGGGGGTGAGGGTGAGGGGGCTGTTCTCTCATGCTGTGTGAGGGGGGTGTGTGTGTGAGGGGGCTGTTCTCTCGTGCTGTGTGGGGGGGGGGTGTGTGTGAGGGTGAGGGGGCTGTTTTCTCGTGCTGTGTGAGGGGGGGTGTGTGTGAGGGTGAGGGGACTGTTCTCTCATGCTGTGTGGGGGGGGTGAGGGGGGGTGTGTGTGTGAGGGTGAGGGGGCTGTTCTCTCATGCTGTGTGGGGGGGGTGAGGGGGGGTGTGGGTGTGAGGGTGAGGGGGCTGTTCTCTCGTGCTGTGTTCGTGCGGGTGTGCAAGCTGTCGTGGATTGGGGAAGCTCATTAATCTCTGTCAGCGGCAAACCCCTTTAAAAGTGTTTTCCTCACTGCAGCGATCCCCTCCCCCCCCTCCGCCGAGCGCCTGACTCAGACCTGAGCATGAGCGCACCTGCAGAGGGGAGGCAGGTAGCGCACCTGATCACTCCCAATGTGCCTGCCCTGTCTGCATTGCAGATGCTGCCCCCGCCACCCTCCCTCTCCTTCCGTTTCTCTTTCCAGCTTTCATCCCCCATTCTCTCCCTCTCTCTCTCCATCTCTTCCTACCTCTGCCTCTCTTCATCTCTATCCCTCTTACTCTCCATAGACTTTCTCTCCCCCTCCCTCCCCCTTTCTCCCTCCTTCTACCTCTGCCTCTCTCTCTTCATCCTCCCCCGCTCTCTTTTATTACCTCTCTCTATCTCTCCCCCACCCTCCACCTCACCCTCTTTGCCACCCCACCTCTCTCTCTCTTTCTCTCTCTCTTGCACATGCACACACACACACACTTTCCTCTCTGAAAGGGTAAGTATAACCCTTCTCCTGAAACAACCGTTTTTGAGAGAACATTCTGGTGTCTGGAGCAGATCCAGGGCTTCTGAAATACTGTAGTGACAAATAAGGCTTTATGTATTATGAAAAACTGGGAAAATGTTCAGCCATTACATATTTACAACCGTATGAAAGTAAAAATTAAGCCCAACATCTAAATAACTGTTCTCTGTAAAAACCTTTCGGCAGGTCTTACAGTCGGGATGGCTTACGGGAGAGGATTATTTGGGGACGGAGCTGCCTATTACACCTGCAGAGCTAACGTACTTTCTTATTTCAGTGTTTAAAGCGGTTTTCAGTGTCAGGGGAAATTCAGCTGTTCACAGGAGACTTGATACAGGGTCACATGAAAACCACAGACAGGAAAATCCTGCCACTTCTCTACTTTCTGTTGGCTTTCTTTTGGGTTCAATTAATTGCTGTGACACACACACACACACACACACAGGCAGGATGCTCATACACATGGAAACAGAAACACACATGTGCATACACGCACAGGTGCAGGCGCACATGTACATACATACATACATACATACATACATACATACGTCTCATAAGCACAAGAATACTCAGAAACACTCCTCCAATCAACTGTCCGCCAATGAACACTGAGTAATACTCTCCTCCAATCAACTGGCAGCCTAGAACAACGAGAAACACTCTCCTCCAATCAACTGGCAGCCCAAAACACTGAGGAACCCTTTCCGTTCATCAGCAGACAACCCGGAACAATGAGAAACACTCTCTGCCAATCAGCGACAAGCCTGGAACACTGTTGAATGCAGCCTGCCTTAAATCGCTGGAACACTCCGATCCAATCACTCTCGCATGCTGATACAGGCTCTCACCCAATCAGCAGACAGTTTGGTACACTGACGGGACACTTCCCCTTCTCGCTCAGTCAGTCGTCACAACAGAACGCTGAGGAAGAGCGTCCGCTGGCACCGTGGTACACCGAGGGACGCCCTCCCACCGTCCAATGCACCACTCGCTTATTTCTTTCAGCCGTAACTCAACACAACATTTGTCAAGACAGCAATTCAATCAGTACACAATCTACACAATCCACACAGTGTTCACAGGCAAACCTATTTATACTGACATACTGCATTGAGCATTCAGACAAACACATATACACACAAGTGCACTCATACGTAAACAAATGGATGCAAACGTTTCCAGCCCACACACACACACACACATACATACGCACACATACATTCACATACACACACTTCCGAACCTACAGATGAACACTCAATCCACCTGTCACTCACCTTCAGGTCTCGGTGCACCACCCCCATTTGGTGGCAGTGAAGCACCGCCTCCAGGATCTGCTGGATGCAATGACTGCATGCAAACAGCGGGGGGAGGGGCGGCGTGTTAGTGTCAGCAGCGCTACAGTCTCATGCACAGGCCAGGGCGGGGCGGGGGTGGGGGGGAATCAGGTCAGAAACTCCCTCCTGCCTATTCACTATTCACCTCCTAAACACCTCCAATCCATTCTCACACACACACACACACACACACACACACACGGGTCCCCATCTTAGCCTACAAAAAAACCCATTATCACCCATTATCCTCCGTCTTCAGGCAGGTAAGGATCAGCGCGGAGGAGAACATCTTAGTCCTTAAATTACTGAGTGGTTTCCAAAGTACCCATGATTCCAACGACTCCCTGAGCGGTTTAGAAAAGGGCTCCTCCAGATCTGTGAGTCGCTCTCAGCGCAGGACTCTCTACAGTAAGAGAGTCAGACGCGGGCCCTGCGTGCCCTCGGAGGCCACGGCCTTTTGCCCTTCCCGTTCAGTTCATTCAGGCCTCGAAAATATGGATTCTGAAGCCTTCAGCCAATCAGCAGCTTTAATGAAGCACTTAAGTGCTGAAGCACACCGAAAAGCAGCGGATGCCACGGCAACGAGGACTGGGGCCTGACAGCGCTGCCTCACACAGAACACCTTCGCAGAAGCGGTCGAGTTAGTAATGGAGAACGTCTTTAAGCGAGTCAAATCTCTTGACCGCACAAGTGGGATGAGCCCAAAGATGGTTTTTGAAATACATAACATGCCTTTATGAAATCCTTAACGGGTAAGAGCTGCGTGTTTTAGGGGGGTGGGAGTGACCCGGCTCTGTGGGCTAAGGAGAGACTGAGCTTGGGGCTTCAGTCAGAGTGGCAGGTTTTAATCCTCACGGTGAGGCATCACGTTAAAGAGCATGTGAAGCTCTGGGGAATATGAGTCATCAAAATCTGAAATTCACCTGTATTTGCTCGAAAAATAAACTAGAACTACGGTGCTGCCATCTTCGAACAAGCTGGGCAGTGATATCACAAGGTTGGTTTGTCTTGGCTGATTAAGCTATCCCTATACCTGACTGCTGACTTTCAATGAGCTCAACAATGAATTGTGAGGAAAAAACTGAACAGAGAACCTGGGATGTATTGCCCCAGGATGTGCAAATTGGTATGACTGAACATAGCACGGCTCTTTCAAAACTTGGGAGAGAACACCGTTGCAAATTCAGGAACCATTTTGTCAGATTCAGTCAGTAGCCTTTAGCTGGAAAAAAAACATTCAGAGTGTTAATTTAAACTGAACGAATAACTGAATACACAACTAAACGCCTGCAATCTTACCAGACCTGACCCATTTTGAAACCACAGTGCTATCAGCTGTCACAAACCCATTATGCCACAGGTGAGGTAATTGCGGGTGTGTGTGTTTGGCAAGGGGG
>NC_083771.1:30826213-30881213 GCF_963514075.1 Conger conger
CAGCTTGGACGCGCAGTCGGGGTCCGCGGCTGTGCGTTGGAGCCAGCTGGGGTCCCAAGAGAGGGATGAAGCCGCGGACCCCGGGCCTGACCAACAGAACCCTCCCACGCCCTGGCGCAACCGCCAGCCGTGCGTCGCACTGCGAAGCTGCCGGCAAAGGTCGGCACCGCGGCGACCCGCCTTCGCCGGACGAGCCGCCCACCGGCTGCTCTTCTCCCCGGCCGGACGGACGGCCGCGTCTGACGGGCGGGGGACTGGCAGCGAGGAGTGGGCGGCCTTTGATTTATTTTGTTTTTGTCTCAGACTGCGGCGCACCTCTCCCTGGCAGCCAAATAATTTAGCGAACAACAACACGGGAGAAACCGCCGCCCACTCTCCCTGCAGCAGTCGCTGGCTCGGCCGGCAGCGGGGAGGGGGGCGGGGGCGGGGATCCTGATTTGTTTAGAAGGTATGCAATTATGCGCCGGGAGAGAGAGCGGACACCGTGAGCGATCTGGCTCACAGCCGCCCGTACTCCACAGGCCTCTGAGTGTCAGAGCTGTGGGCGGGGGAGTGTGGCGGGAGGGGGGAGGTTTCGGGACTGTCTATCCTACTCCAGTCCGACCTTTAATAAAAAAAAGGAGAGTGGACAGTCTGCCCTGCTTAGGTAGTTTTTACCCTTTTAACACAGAGGCTGAAAGAGGTTACAGAGAAGAACGTAGCATGTCTCCACTGCATTTTTCACAAGTGGTCCGCAGGTATGTATGCATGTGTGTGTATCTACGCATAGGCCAACCTCAAACCACCCATATAGAGCCATGAACCCATTTTGCATCAAAATGCTAAAGGCTCTTATGACTGATTTGAGTGACGAGGGGAGGAGAAACACACTTGAGGCTACACCTTGAGGAGCTGAGGGTGGGTGTGGATGGGGGTTACCCAGGAGAGAGGGACAGGGCCAGGAGAGGAGAGGAGGGAGGAGGGAGGGAGCAGCAGGAGTGCCTCAGGAGTGCCGGAGCAGGCAGACAGACAAGCAGACGGACGGACGGACGGACGGGCGAGCGCACGCACACACACGTGCGCACACACACAACCCTCAGGGCCAGGCAGAGTGCTACTACCCTCCACATACTGACCTTCAGGTCCCTGTGAACTATGTCATGAAGGTGACTGTGATTGACACTGTCTAGAATCTGATGGATACAGTAACTGCGGAGACAAAACGGAGAGGGGGGGGGGGTGGCAGGGGAGGGAGAGAAAGTGGAAGAACAGATGAGGGAGGAAAGGAGCGGGGAGAGAATGCAGGAGGTGGAGGTGTAATTGTGGGTTGCGGCGGTCGTTGTGGTGGTGAGGTGGAAGAGAGATGGCAGTTTGCGGGAGGGCGGGGGGAAGGGGGGACAGGGTCGGTATTTTGGAAGGAGCGGTTAAGGCGTGATGGATGGAGGGTGTGGGGGAGGTGGTGGAAGCAGAGAGGAACGAGGAGACAAAAAACGTTTAAACGCGGTGACATAAGACCACCCACAAGAGAAACAACAAAACCGGGCGTGCTCACGACAACATGGGAAGGGGAGGGGGAGTACAGGGGGAACAGCAAGAAAGTAACAAGAAAAAAGACAATAGAGAAGAGAAAAAGCATGGGAAGCAGAGGACAGAGAATATGGAGCAGAAGAGATAAAAAAACGAAGAATGTGAATTCAAAAGGGTTAAACTGTAAATTGAATTGAATATTGTGTGAATAACACTGTGCTGGAACTGGGGGCAGGACTGTACAGGGAGTGGGGCAAATACGACCCCCATTCCTGTGAGAGAGAAAGAGGGAGAGACGGTGAGAGAAAGAGGGAGAGATGGAGAGAGAGAGGAGAAAGGGAAAGAGAGAGATGGAGAGAGAGAGGGAGAGGGAGAGATTGAGAGAGAGAGGGAGAGGGAGAGAGAGAGAGGGAGAGAGAGAGACTGTACAGTGAAAGGGTTCATTGGAGCTGTAATGTGAGTAAGAGCTGAAGCAGGGAGATAGCCTGCAGGATCCACACACACACACACACCCACACACACGCACACGCACACACACACAGATACCCACACACACATGCACGCACACAAACACACGCACACACACATGCACACACACATGCACACGCACGCACACACGCACGCACGCACACACACACACACACACGCACACGCACACACACACACGCACACACCCACACACACGCACACACACAGATACCCACACACACATGCACGCACACAAACACACGCACACACACATGCACACGCACGCACACACGCACGCACGCACACACACACACACACACACAAGCACGCACATACATGCACGCTGCAAGCACGCACATATTCACGCCTGACACAGATACACATCTGTGGCGAAAACTCTAATTGACTGGCACAGGAAGACTAAGGTACACACGTTATTTCTGCGTTTTCTCACTGGTGGTGAAATCACATTTATTTAAACTGAGCTCACCATTTCAGCTTTAGAAAAAAATAATCGGTTATCGGTTATCCATTTTTCGTAACCGTTTAAACGTTTAACCGTTCAGCGTGCACGTGGTCACTCGGCTTATGCCTCATTTTCAGTGTACAGTCCGTAAGTATTTGGACGGCGGTACAATTTATGTTCTTTTGGCTTCGCAGTCCAGTGCATTGGATTTGAAATGAAACAATAAATGTGAGGTTAAAGTGCAGACTGTCGCCTTTAATGTGAGGGTATTTACATACATATTGGGTGTTGCATAGGAACTGCATAGGAATTACATGCCTTCTTAATCATAGCCCCCCCAACCCCCCACCGTTTTTGCGGGCAGCTGAGTGTGGAGTGACAGAGATGCAGAGCGCAGTGATCTCCTGAAGGGGGCGACAGAGAACCCCCCTGGGTGCGTTCGCACGTGCGAGCATTTGTGAGCGCATGTGTATGTGTGTGTGTACATCTGTGTGTATGCGCTTAGCATGTGAGGGAGCGATAAAAAGACAAAGTGAGAGAGAGAGAGAGAGAGAGAGAGAGGAAAAGAAGGCAAGGGGAGAGAGGGAGAACATGCAGCGAACAGCTGGGGTGGTTGACAGACAGACGGACAGGCGGACAGACGCAGTTCCGTCCTACTGAAACCTGAGACTGGGGGTTGGGGGGGTTCTGATCCGATGGGCCAGCGGGACCCCCTCAGCACTCTGATTGACAGCTGTACAGAACCCAGCCCGTGGGCGTATACACACCCCTGACCCCGCCCCTCCCGCGCACACCGCTCAATTGGAAGCAGCTACTTAAACAGAACGGAAAACCGCATAAATAATACATTATATAAATACATGGGGATACAAGGATTCGAGAAGAGGGAAAGGCAGAGTATAGAAGAACAGAAAGAGAAAGGGATAGAAAGATATAATGGGGGCATAAGGGAATGAGGAGAAGGGAAAATAGATGACAGAGAAGCAGGAGAGTGGGGGTTGGGTGGGGAGGAGAGAAAGGGGGAGGGGGGGTGAGGCAGTTTCGGGAGGGGCAGGAGTGGGGGCTGTGCCTACCTGGCGTCGGCTTCACTGTAATACTCTCTGGCTACGATGTCTTCAAACAGCTCCCCTCCTGTCACCCTGTAACACACACGGCTGCTGCTCACATTCAACACAAGAGCCTCAGAGCAGGAGAGTGCACAGCTAATGGTGCCATATGTGTGTGTGTGTGTGCGCGTGTGTGTGAGTGTGTGTGAGAGTGTGTGCACATGCTTGAAGTGTGGAAGAGTGTGTGTGCGTGTGTGTGTGTTGAGTGTGTGTGAGTGTGTGCACACACGTGAAGTGTGGTAGAGTGTGTGTGCGTGTGTGTGTCTGTGAGGGTGTGTGTCAGTATGGAAGAGTGTGTGTGCTTGTGTGTATTGAGTGTGTGTGAGTGTGTGCACACACGTGAAGTGTGGAAGAGTGTGTGCGTGTGTGTGAGTGTGTACGCATTTGAACATGTCTGGCTGCGTTTGTGTGTGTGCGTGGCTGTACACGTGTGCTTTTGCATGTGTGTGTATGTGGCGCTGTGTTTGCGGGTGTTACTGTAAGTATGTGTGCAAGCGTACATATAAAGATGGTTCTATGTGCATGTGTGGGTGTGCAGGTGTATAAGTATGTGTGTGGTTGTGTAAGTGTATGTATATGAGTGCGTATGGTGTATGTGTGTGTATGTGTATGCGTGGGTATGTATGTCTGAGTGTGTATATGTGTATGTGTGTGTGTGTGTGTGTGTGTGTGTGAGTGTATATATGAGTGTGTGTATGTAGTGTCTGAGTGTGTATGTGTGTGTGTATGTGAGTGTGTGTGTATATATGAGTGCGTGTGTGGTGTGTATGGTTTATCTGGGTGTATCTGTGTGTGTAAGTGTGTGAGTATGTGTGTGCGCGTTGTGAGAGAGAAAACGGGGGAATCCTCCGGAACAGAGAGATCTTCCCCGGGCCTTTGGGGGGAAGCCCCTGCTGCAGGATTTCTCTATCGCCGGGCAACCTGGATCTGTTGCCATGGAAACTGGCTCCTGCTCCACGGGGGGAGGATGGGGGGGGGAGGGGGGTGGACGTGAGCGGAATGCGAGGGCTTGGAGCGTGGGGACATTGCATCACAGAGGGAGAGAGGGATGGAGAGAAAAAGCACTGGGAGAGAGAGGGAGGGAGGGAGAGAGGGAGGGTGAAGGAGAGGGGGGAAATAATGCGGAGGCGTTCGATTTCCACAGCGCTGGCACTCACAAGTCAAAGAGGAGGTAGTGGAACCCTTCTTCTGATATACTGTCGTGGAGTCGAACTGGAAGAGAAAGGGGAAACAGAATCAAACTTGCGAAATCCGGGGCGCACAGAGACTCGCACGCCTCTTAAAATATGCTGCGAGACATAACACCACAACTACATACAAATGACAACGCACACACGTGATAGAACCAAACGATAAAATGTATGACTGAAAAAAAAAAGAAATGTTTCAAACAGCTGTCGTTACCCGAATTTACACAACCTAACATGGGACTGGCCGACACACCGCTCCAAACCGCTGCCATGGAGAGACACGGGGCGAGAGGCGCTGCTCTGTAGCGGTGTAGGCCAAGCGGGTCACAGTCCACTTACGGAGATGAAGACAAATTTTGGGGCATCGCAAAAACGTGATTGCTGGTGGATCGCTAGTCGATATTCGATTCATTTTCTCACTTTGAAGCACTTTAACTCTTCCAGCACCCCCACAGGGCAGTGCTGTGCTACAAAGGAAGAAGTAAGTACAATAAAATCGATTGAGATAAAGGGGCAAAAACATTTGTTTGGAATAGTTTTTTTTGTTTTTTCTAATTCAGTATCTTACACCTTAAAGGGTTAAAAATAATATTGGCTTAAGTTCTGTTCATTTACACAATTTAGCCTATATTCAGACATCCCAAAGAATTGCACCCACTGACTGCTGGATCTCAACTCTTCCCACCACCGGTGCACACTTCAGATATACGTGTGGCAGAACAGTTCTGGGATGTGCTGCTATCAGATATTTTGCTACACAGAGGTACGAATGGGGAGAAGCACGCTGTTCTTCACCAGAGATGATGATGATGTCACCCACCCTGTCATTTTGACACAAACACAAGATGCTTTTGAGAGGACACCATTTACATGTCGTATGGCAGGTGTTGTGTGTGTGTGAGTGTGTGTGAGTGTGAGTGTGTGTGCGTGTGTGTGTGTGTGTGGGTGTGTGTGTGTGGCAGTTCACAGATCACAGTAGGACTACAGGGCGTGCAGTCACAGGGGCTTAACAGCCTAACACTACAGGTGCTTACATGAACCCTGTAATCATCCACAATAGCAATCAGGGACAGCAGTTTAAGCCCACGTCTCCTTGCCCTTGTCTCCCCCCACACACAAACACATGCACATACATAAAATGCGTATATACACACACACACACACACAACCACAAAGAAGCATGCATGCACAGATACAAACACACATACATTCATATGTTTGCACACACACAAAGCCACACATAGACATACGTATGTAGGCAGATACACACACATACATACATACACATGCACGCACACACACAAAGCTACACACAGACATACGTATGTTCGGTCCCTGGCTTCTGTTGTTTTACTGTTTATTGTTTTTAACTGCTTTTAGCCCATTTACTTTCTCTCCTTTTTTAATTATTATCATATATTGTTTTATATTGTATTCTATTTGGTACTGCTGCACTTTTATCTGCATTTATGCTCCTTATTTTATTTTCCTAAATCTGTAAAGCACTTTGGTTTCAGCTGTTGCTGCATGTAAATGTGCTATACAAATAAAGTTGACTTGACTTGACTTGACTTGACTAGGCAGATACACACACATACACGTAGGACCAACGCACAGACACACAGGCACTGTAGAGGATCTTACCAATATTGGGGTGCTTAAGCAAGCGACAAATACGAGCTTCACGCTCCAACTTCTGGTGATCTGCGGAGAGAGAACAGAGTGTGTCACAGAGAAAAGCACACTCGTACAAGAGACACCATTCCATGTGCAGAAATAAAACCTCGTGTCCGGTAGCACACATACATAGACACACACAGACACACGCAGACACAGACAGACACACATAGACACGCACAGACACACACAGACACCCACAGACACACATAGACACACACAGACATACACAGACACAAGCACGCACACAGACACACGCAGACACACATAGACACACAGAGACACGGACACAGACACGCACAGATGTCCTGCAACTTCAAAGGTCTGCATCATTTTTGGTACCGTTTTGGAAAGGATATCAAGCACAGTATTTGTTTCAGCCTGGCACTATGAGACCTGATTTATCTATTCATTAATTTAAGTATTAAAATAATTTGCTGAGTTAACTATTTAACAAATCTAATGAACTAATCTGGTGTGTGTGTGTGTGAGTGTGTGTGCCCACGTGTGAAGTGCGGAAGAGTGTGTGCGTGTGTGTGTGAGTGTGTGTGTGGACTGGACATTCCTGGCATAAGGGCACTCACTGGTGGGTACTGTGTGTTTCTGTGTGCACTTATTCAACGCAAACATCATTTCATCCGATCATAAACTGGTTAACAGCAGGAGATTAAAAGATGATTCAACTGCTCTTGCTACAAGACTGAACTGAAAAAAGACATGATGAAGATGGAGATAAATTCATCCTGGCATTTATAAAAGTGCCTGCGGTGAAGGTGGGCGGTTTAACTCCACCTGACTCACTCCATGACGCAAGGAAAGGAGAGCCACCAGCAACGCCGTGAAGGCCTCGCCCTTCAGCTGATTCTGACTGTTTATTAAACATCAATTGAATGTTTATAACCCTTCTGCAGGAATTCTGAGAGAATGAACTTTATTAGAACCCTGTGTTATAGCACTGTTTTGTATTATTAACTTTAAATAAAAGCCACTTCAAGATTTTCACATATTGGTATAGCCAAACAATAACAGAAAGATAATTATTGTGTTGATATCCAATAAAATATGTATTTAACACACATTTAAAAATTATATTCAAACAATTGCATATGTCTTGGTAACAGGGCTGAGCAAAATGCAGCCATCGTCAGCAAAAAAGCCTTGTCACAAATGGGATATTATTACCGGACATGGGTATGGGTAAAAAAAAAAAAGGAGAAATTACCAATTGCATAAGTTTTGGTAACACGGTTGAGCAAAATGCAGCCATCATAGAAAAGAACGCTCTTAAAAAATGGGATATACCTGAGATGGGTAGACACATTTTTTTAAATTTGTTAAAAACATTTTTTATTGGATTCAATGTTGAAAGATTATAAAAAATGAAGTGCTAAATGGCACCCCAATTGTGGAATCACCCTTAAACCTTGTGTGTAGAGGGCATTCGCCCGCCAAATCACAGGCCCACAGTACCTGAATGACTGCAGGTTCAGAGCACTGGGAGCAATGTGGAAAAGCACCTTAGACACAGAAATCTCAGAACAAAGGTCAAGGGGTCAAAGGTCAAAGGTAATTTTAAGGAGCAGCAAAACACTCTTCCCACTCCAGACACCATAACCACCGCCCGCCGAGCGAAAATCCAGCCTCATCATCCGATGAATCATACAATCATACGAGCCTCCCCCCCCCCCCCCCCCTCCCCCGATCGTCATTCCAGGTGGGAGGAACGGGTCAGCAGTGAAGACTCACTTCCTGGACGGGTTAAAGACGGAAGCTGATTCATCCATAATTCACAGGCCGGCGAAAGCTATTTTTTGTCAGCGGAGAGCTGCCGTCGCCTTGGCCGCTCACACCTGCCAGCCGCGCGCGGACGCAGGCGTGGAGGCGAGGATAAGCGCTGTCACGAGGACCTGATCTTTCAGCTTCTGAGGTTCAGGGGTACACAGTACACAAGACAGGCCGGGTACGTCGCTATGGTCAGCACCCATACCATTCAAGTCACGTAGTATATGTCTAAGAAATGAGACCTCCTCCTCCTCCTCCTCCTCCTTCTGCAGGACTTGTAGCGGACATCCGATCCTTATCTGTTATGAGCTTAAAGGCAAAACTGATCCCAGATCAGAGCTCTTTGTGATTATTCGGCCTCTGACCTGCTGCATGTTCTGAGGCCCAAACTGTTGTTGATGTTGTTGTTGTTGTTGTTGTTGTTGTGAGCTGCAGTTAAAAACACACATCTACAGGCTCTGGGCTTTAACAAGCCTCACATTATCACATAATCGAGTTAATAATTCATTAACTCGATTATGAATATAATTCACCTGGAGAAATCACACTGCCGTCCCTCTGGAACCTCCCCAACCCCCCTTCCCCCCCCATATTACAGTATGATGAGGGTGGGGGGGGCATTGGGAGGGCTAAGGATGCCGGCAGCAGCGACAGGGGTGAGTTAACGAGCGATGTTCAGTGATGAACCAGCACCCCACAGCGCTACCCCCTCCCCAGCCCTGACCTTTACATCCTGACCAGACTCACACACACACACACACATACACACACACAGACACACACATACACACACAAACACAGACACACACATGCACACACACATACACACACACACAGACACACATATACACACATACACACACAAACACACACATACACACATAGACACACATATACACACACACATACAGACAGACACACACACATATACACACACACAGACACACACATACACACACACATACACACACACACAGACACACACATACAGACACACACACATACACACAGTCACACACATACACACACACACATACACACACACACACAGACACACATATACACACATACACACACAAACACACACATACACACACAGACACACATATACACACACACACATACAGACAGACACACACATACACATATACACACACACAGACACACAAACATACACACACATACACACACACACAGACACACACACACATACACATACATACACACACAGACACACACAGACACACACACACAGACACACACATACATACACACACACATACAGACAGACACACACACATATACACACACACAGACACACACATACACACACACATACACACACACACAGACACACACATACAGACACACACACATACACACAGTCACACACATACACACACACACATACACACACACACACACAGACACACATATACACACATACACACACAAACACACACATACACACACAGACACACATATACACACACACATACAGACAGACACACACATACACATATACACACACACAGACACACAAACATACACACACATACACACACACACAGACACACACACACATACACATACATACACACACAGACACACACAGACACACACACACAGACACACACATACACACACACACACATACACACACAGACACACACATACACACACAGACACACATATACACACACACATACAGACAGACACACATACACATATACACACACACAGACACACAAACATACACACACATACACACACACAGACACACACACACATACACATACATACACACACAGACACACACACATACACACACATACACAGACACACACACACAGCTTCTGATTGGTTGGTACCATACAGCGTTTGGCTATGTCACAACCAGTGGACTGAAAAACGCAAGCTGACAAGCACGAACGACAGTGAGCCCAGGAACGACAAGCCATCGTGAGAAATGCTCGGCTGTAATCTTCAAAGTGAATCAAAAAGCGACGGGCGGTCAACTGATGACATTTCAGTGCACAGAATAACATTCTGAAACCCGGCGCTCTTCTTTCCTCTGTTTATGTGTTTATGTGTGTGTGTGTGTGTGTGTGTGTGTGTGTGTGTGTGTGTGCACGTGCATGTATGCGGACCTCCAGCAATATGGCTAAAGCTAAACAGCCACAGTCATAGGAACACACATAAGCTAAATCAGCTGTCAGGCTAAAGTCAATGAGTTCTGACTGTTCACAGAACAGGCTCTTCATTCCCTCCAGAGCACAGTGCGACGGGGAAGCTCCAGCCAAAAGCCATTATGATTTAAATGATTGTTTTTATCATTATTTACAGCAGTCGGCATTATTGACTTTCAACGCGGTCCAGTGACTCTGGGCGATGATGCAGGGCCACTGTCAAAGACCACAGCACGCGTGTGTTGGGTAAATCCAGGTCAGCCATCCTCCACTGCAATGCAGGTGCTGCTAAGCATGCACTCTAACCAATTGTCATCAGCTTTCAAGCACTGTGTTGCGTTCCCATTGGCTGCTGGGAGTCTATTTTTAAAGCCCGCCCACTGTGGCACCACCACTTTCAGCGAAGCCACTCTCTCATTGGTTATCCTCCCTGTCACTCACCAAACCCCTGGTCATCCCCTTATATTTCCTGAAGTTCGTTCTCCCTACTAAGAACATTAACCCTTTAACTTCCTGTACAGGGCATTGGTTCCCAATCACTATCTACTGACAGACTCTTTCCAGTGCACATGTAAAGTGTATGTTAAAGTCAAGCTCAATAATGCCTGTATTCATGGAGTGTGTTAGGATAGGTGTGACATACGACAACATATGCAACATATGGCATGTTTTAGCATAGATTTCATTGATCCCTCACACACACAGAAACGTGGGCTTTGAATACAGCTCAATGGCATCCTGACAAAGGTAATTTCACCCCAAGATCTCATGCTGGGGATGGAAGAAGTCAAATATTGGGGGTTGTGCCAAGAACTCCACAGTGTCCATTAGAGGAAAAGTGCTAAGACTACAACAAAGATAAGGACTTTAGATTAATCTGAACAAGAAAACTGGCTTCACTCAAACCAGGCCAAATGGTCATTTTGTAACAGAATGCAATGTTTTAGAGCGTTCCCCCCTCTTTGATTTATATATTTTAGTTTTTGTATCTGCTATAGCCATTGTGCTTTTTCGGAAACCGTTCTTACATACTGTGCAACTGTACAGTTGCTTATCTTGCCAGGTCTCTCTTGCGAGAGGGATCTGAATCTCAGGGAGACTGACCTGGTTAAATGGAGGATGAATGGAAATGAAAGAGCCCAGAGTGTGGAGGTCCCTTCCCCGGGCCTGATGCCCTCTGTGTCCCTGAGCGCAGAGAGAGCCCCCCAGCAGCAGGCACACATTCTGGTTGTACCTAATCTCATATTTATTTTGGATCCCTGATGTCTGGATATTTGCCGGAACACAGTAACTTTAATCTGACTCTCCCTCTCTCTGTCTCTCTCTCTCTCTCTCTGTCTCTCTCTGCCACTCTCCCTCTCTCTGTCCACCTCTCTTTCCCTCTCTCGGTCACGCTCTCTGTCTTACTCCCTCTCTCACTCCCTCTATCTCTCTGTCTCTCTCTCTGCTACTGTCTCTCTCTCCCTCTCTCTGTCTCTCTCTCGCTGTCTTACTCTCCCTTTCTCTCTCTCTACCACTGTTTCTGTCTCTCTCTCTCTCACTCAGGGAGTGAAAAATGGTTTATGCTTTATTTAAAAATAAGACTATCGTCATACATATTTTGCTGATTTCCCACAGAACAGAAACCAAAATGTGTTTTCTCACCATAAAGGTCAGCAAACACATTTGTATAAATGTATTTCACCATGGGTGTTGAATAAACACCATTGAAGTGAAAATATTTAGAATTCTTGCAATTTGTGCTCTGCTCTGTCCCTGTGTCTGTCAGTCTCTCTCTCTCCGTTCTCTCTCTCTACTTTTTCTTCACAGTCTTCATGTCTCTTTTTATCTCCCCCTCTGTCTTTCAGTTCCTCTGAATTTATCAATTTCCTTTAATACACACACACACACACAAACACTACGTAGGCTAATTATATAGTATGATGTATTGTTTATCTTATTATAATGCAGTAATACATATTTGATTGCCAAAATGTATTAACATACTCTTAACATCTGAATAATCATAAAAACATGCTAACGTTCAAAAATATATCTCACAATATTTACATGCAAAGTGCTTGTGCACGTTGCAAAGAAGAAAAGAGATGACTTACACTTTGCATGCATGATCCACTGTGCTTAACCTGTGAATATGCTCCCATGAAATTCATTTATTAAAGTTAAAGATTGTTAAAGATTGAAGCCCTCCAAAGTTAAAGATCGAAGCCCTCCCAACAGTTGGGAAGAAAAAAAATCTAACAGCATTTCTTCCTTGTTTGTGTTTCATTTTCTATAACGCTGTTTAATTAATTGAAATTGAAATAAAGATAACAGTTGCCTGCCAAAACAACACTGACAACATCATCAGCAGAAACCAGTAATAAGACATTAAATGCAATTTTCAGAGAACAGCTGCACTGCTAATGTTGCCTTTACTCTGACAGGAAGATGCTAACATCCACAAAAGTCAAACAGTTCACCCACATAAAATATCATTCAGCCCTGCTCACACGCAGAGTTTTTGCAGACACTGATTAGCATTAGCCTTTGATGGCCTTATGATAATGTGAACACGGTAATCTGGGGATGCTGTTAATCCGGTTTAAACCAGCGGGGAGCGATGCCACTGCACTTAAATGGATTCGGCTGTAGCGGAATATCTATGTGCCAGCTGAGACAGGACCGCAAAAGGCACAGCTTTTTGACACTCCAAAAAGTCTGAAGCTCCAGGGACATTTCAGTTTAACAGAAACACAGTCAGAGATGGGGGTTTTTTGCTGACCGACCAAATAATTGCTGACAGTTACGAAAGGAGCCCTTTCAAATCTGGAGATGATCAATCTCCAGTTGAATCTCACCACCATCAAAAATGATGTCCCAGGGAGATAAGTAAAGCTAATGAAAAAAGGCCAACATTTTTATTTTTATCCTGAAAATGATTCATGGCAGACAGTGTGCTGGGGAGTGGTGTAGGTCTTTAAGCTTCTGTCAGGGTGTAGTACGCACAAGTGTTGGGAGAGTGAGGTTCCACGAATCCCATAATGGGTGGGGCTACCATGAGCCGTCAATCATTGACTTATTTGGTCCAACCTTATTTGCTTTCCACAGCTGAACTTAATGATTAGTTCAAATATGAGAAATGCTGATTGCATATGATAGCTTGACCCATTTTTTAAAGGATTCATGAAGTGAATGTGAAACATTATCTCTCACATTACAATCAAGAGCTCAAGACTTGTACATTTCCATCTGCAGATAATAACGGGTTTTAGATATAATGCTTCAGAATGTTCTGTGTCTCAGTATTATTCTATACCAAGTGTTATGTAAGGGTCATTCTGTTTTTTTTCCTGAGTTGTTTCCTCAGTACAGACAGATTTGCTTTGTTAATACTGAGTTTTCTAATGAAACAAGAATCCTGTAAATCTAAGTGATCTTCGCTTTGCATAAGTAACATACGTACACAAAACACACAAATAGAACAAATATACAAATGTAAATGTTTGCATTATAAACAATATACAACTATACATACAGTGGGCTGAATATAAGACTATATAAACAGTCCACTCAACATCCCCCCCACCCCCTTCATTCTCTCTCCTCTCTAACCAACTCCCTTTTTCTCTCCTCTCCTCTGACTCTCCCTCCCTCTCTCCGTCTCTCTCACACCGCCAGCCTCAGAGCTGGGGAGCATGGCAGCTCATCTCTCCAGCCCCTCTGGCGCTCATCCAGACAGCCACCCACGGAGCTACCGTCAGCTGCTTCAGCATTACCACTGACGGCTTCAGGAGCTTCATCTCCATGTACCTCAAAGCTCTCATGCCCTCAGTCTTTAAAGGCCTCCGCGCTCAGCGCAGGCCGGATCCTACAGCACAAGGTTTGAAGCTACCATGCTGCTACTATGACTGCGAGTCTACAGGGGCAGGACACAACTGGCCTTTGGTATCCTTGGGTTTTAACAAGCCTGGCAAAATTAGCATTAGCTGCCTTTCAACCATGCACAAGGCACCATCTGGCTACCGACTGTCATCAGTGAGAGAATGCGCATCTCCTCCAATGAGGAGTAGATCTCTCCTGTAGAACTGTGTGGCCAGTAGGGTGTAAAAAAGTAACTGGCTCTCCCGTAGCACTTTGTGGACTGCAGTGTGCAATAGAGTCAATTACTCTCCTGTAGTACTGTGTGGACTGTAGGTTCTAAAATAGTCACTGGCTCCCCTGTAAAGCTGTGTGGTCTGGAGGGTGTAAAATTGTCACTGGCTCTCTTGTAGTACTGTGTGACCTCTAAGGTGTAAAATAGTAATTGACTCTAGAGTGTAGACAGGATCTGCATCAACCATCCTGAGTACATCAGAGATATAGAGTGCAGGCTTACCTCTGGCAGAGAGCTTTTTGGTGTTGATTATTTTAGCAGCATACTCCTGGCCGGTGCACAGCTTGACACAACGGCGCACCACTGAAAATGCTCCCCTGCAGAAACAAACAGTTTTATGGTCAAATCATCAACAAACAGGACCAGTCTACAGGCCTATTCTTATACAGCCATTTAATATGCTCACAATTGTTTTCAGCAGGTTTCCCACAGCACTGTAGTATAAGACTTTTTTTTTTAAATCTCACGGACATTTGTCACAGAATGTCACAGAATGTCACAGACAAGAAATGGGGAGATGCAAGGCCAAATGAAGAGTGCGGCGTGCATCAGGCCCCTGGCCTGAACTCGATGTCCGTGGACATCCCTCCAACAGCTGCTCTGTGCGCTGCGTCCAATCCGGCTCGCCCTGAGGGAAAGCTGAACCGGGAGAGGAAGCCTTCCTCCATCAGGTTATACCAGCCCATAGGGCGAACGTGTCCACACAGCATACGGCTGGGATGTACCATGCAGCCCTGCATGGGAGGAGGCCAGCATTGAACATCCATTACATTATATTACATTAACGGCAGACGCTCTTATCCAGAGCGACGTACAGTCTAAGCAGGAGACGGACCTCCCCTGGAGCAATGCAGGGGTAAGGGCCTCGCTCAAGGGCCCCGCGGCTGTGCGGATCTTATTGTGCCAACACCAGGGATTGAACCACCGACCTTGCGGGTCCCGGTCATGTACCTTAACCACTACACTACAGGCCGCCTATGCTACATCCAAGACAAAGGACAGAAGCGAAGACGCCACTGAGCTGCTGTGGTCCCGTACCGACGCCAGAGTGATGAAAGTGCAGAAGCTCAGATGGCGTTCGTGGCCTGGGAGAAAACGTCGGAGGGGGATTTTCATAGCCGTGTTTCTGGCACAGCTTGCATAACTGAGCCTCGTGGGACTGCAGCAATAAAACCTGATGCCACTGCTCAGCCGACCGATTTGTAGCTTACCTTGTTGCTGTAATACGGAGTGATATGTGGGCTCTCTGTTCCCTTAAGGGAGTCCTCCCAGTGACCGCCTCTGCTAAATCAGCTACTGCCCAAATGCTGTTTAAGACTGGCTGGGTGTGTGAGACAGAGACCGAAAATAGTTCTGCCAGGATACAGGGGTTTTGGGCTTAGGCCAAGGATGGACATTGGTAGACACACACCCCAAAACAGACCCCAGGGAAGGTGAAAGGGCTGGACTGAGAGAGAGGCTGGGAATAGCAGGAAGGGTGGGGCAGGGTGGGGTACAGAGGGGTAGGGTCAGATGAGACAGGGCAGGGTGAGCTGGGTTTGGGTGAGGCGGGGCAGGTCAGGACAAGGTATCAGATTATACCTGTTTGCAGCCTGATGTAATCAATGTGTTAGCAGAGTGCTTTTCATTAGCGACTGATCTGACCAAGTCTGTCTCAAAGGGCACATTGAGCTGATTTACAGAGCTGTTCCTGTGAACTGATACTGGATATAGACAGGCAGGCTACACACACACACACATGCACAATTCCACACACACACACACACACGTATGCACGTACACATCAAAATATACAAGCACATACTCTCTCACACATGCATACATACACAAACGCACACTGTGCATACATAGTACATACACACAGTCCCGTTAATATGTACACACACAACAAATCCACACACACAGACAGACGAGCACAAATACAGACAGACACACACACAGGCACACAAGCAAGGACACTAAACACATGTCTGCAGGGAGCCTAGCTTTCTGATTTGTCAAAAAGAACATCTGTAACTGGGTGTTTAGCAGACACACTTATCTAAAACATACAATCCACACATACATCTGGATTCAAGTATCTCGCTCAAGGGTATAACAGCACTGGCCCCACCTGTGAATAAAACCTGCACCCTCTGAGTTATAACTCCTGTTTTCTAACCATTTCACAGAACCCTACACTCACACCACACCAGCGTGCTCATTTCAGAAACTGCGATGTTCTGATATTCTGCTGGCTGCCAGATAACCAAACTGCATTTCTTGCCTTAAGCACCATTTCAAATTCCAGCACCACCTGTGCCAATGGCTTGCTAATGCAACATGATGTCGATTCACTCCCACTTTCAAGAAGGATAATTTGTAACACCAATTAATTAGGCTAGCTCTATGCCGCCTGATTTCATTAATTGCTCTTGGAGTTCTCCTTTGTGAATACTGCTGAGAGAGAATATGACTCCTCCATTTCCATCCTTTTTTGATTAATTTGTGAGCATTCCTAGTAATCAACTGATAACATAGGTGAATATTCTGATTATTTAATGACAGTATTTAGCCTTATACATAACCTCTGATCTAGCTCACAGGCAGCATTACACCTGGAGAGAGAGAGAGAGAGAGAGAGAGAGAGAGAGAGAGAGAGAGAGAGAGAGAGAGAGAGAGAGAGAGAGAGAGAGAGAGAGAGAGAGAGAGAGAGAGAGAGAGAGAGAGAGAGAGAGAGATGGTGCATATGTGTGTGTCGTGGGGGCTCCATGAAATCAACCAATGCCAGAACACTTGGCCTCGTGCTTTCACCTGTAGTGGTCTGACAAAGAAAACTGGAGATGTGCAAGTGCAACCCCCAAACTAACTAACCAGCAAGAAGAGCGTCCTATTCCTAATCTTGTCAAAGATCTGACATCATAAAGTAAAATGTGCTATTCTTGTGTCCTGGTCCTGGCTGGCGGGAGCTTAACTGAAGGAATTTTGCGACGCTCTATTACACAGGAAGATGTACGTGAAGATTAGAGGCGAAAAGTGGCAGAGACGAACGTTCTCCGTAAAACACAGATGATCAGGAAATGCAGCTTTTGTGGGGTTGTCTTTTCGCTCAGTGCAAGGCAGCAAACGCTTTCGTTCATACTGTCCCCTGATAGTTTGGCAGCAATGTAGAGCCTGCATCCAGGAGCCTGTAAGCGCGCACACGAGCGTGGTGGTGGGCTCGTTATGGGTTTACACAGTAGGCTATTTGTGCGCCACTCTTCTGCGCGTTTAAATAATAATTTACTACAACCACACCATAAACAGTAAAAATCCAATGACTGTGAATGTGATGTTCACGAGACCTGCCAAATACTGCTACTTGTTCAATTTATCAAATGTCACGGGGGGTGGTGGACACAACGCGCACGGCATATCCCGATTTCGCCCCGCAGACATGCCTAATAACAACCGCTTGGTAAGAACGGCTAAACCGAGCTGAAATAGCCCCAGAATCGTATTAAAGTGTTGATTCTCCAACGACTAATGATTGTCCCTTTAATCGTGTGCAAGATCATTCCCCAGCAAACAGTCAACCAAGCGTTTTACATTTCCTCCCAGCCCACTCACACTGATAGGCTACAGTACACACACATCCTTCACCGTCCATATCACGTACTGTAGCAGCCCCGCGCACATAATTCGTTAGCGGCAGTTGGTTGGATAGCAAGCTAAACTGTGTTAAAATTAGCATCTTAAACTCCATTCCTGTCACATGCAAATTCCTATGAAATATTTACAGCCATCGCCTGATCAAAAACAATAGCAGTGTCCGTTATTTACAACACGACTTGAATGTGGTTGCCGAAGTTACAGTTCAACAGAAAACAAAGCAAAACAACGCAATATAATCTGAGGGGAGGGGAGAAAACTAAATATCCATATAACGTCAGGCAGAAAGCACGCTTCAGCGCAGACACATATTAAAGACACCAAACAGCCGCCTCGAGTTTGACAGCTCAAAATGTCACTGTCTCCAGCGCATTGCTATGTAGCAGACCAACTGCTCGAGCAACAACGGAAAGTACGGGGCATTTTCCTGTTCGCCCTGGCTACTTTTTCAGGAAAAGCGTGTGTGTGCGCGCATTTGTTGTGTGTCTTTACAACTAACAAGCTTTATTTTGAGAATGGTACCAAGCCAGTAAGCTATGTGAAATTGTGCAAGTGTAACACGCTGTCACTCCTAAAACCACAATATCCCACTAGAAAGAACACACTAGTCTATTTACTGAAAGATAAATAATTGCAACCACCAGCTGCACTGGTAACAAACTTAAAAGCAACATTTATATCGTAAAATGGAACAATGGAAGCTTACTTTCCAAGCTCTTCATATAGCTGATATTCGTCCGTAAAACGTGTACAAGTTGTGGTTGCCATCTCTCCGTCTTTCCGAAGGGTTTGGGACTGTTCGAAACGTTGTCGTCTAATCTATAACAAGGTTTATGTGTTTCTGCAGGCGTTCCCTGGGTTTGCGGCGGATATCTGCTGTTAATTGCGAGTAGATATGTAGTAAAATAAATAAAAGGTTTGCTGGCGAGCTAGCTTGACAGCTTGTCTCTCTCGCCCTCTCTACGCGTGTCGTCCACTCGCAATACGCTTGGTTGCCGCTGCACAGTCGAAGCCCTTTTCCTGGCAAACCTAACGGGTCTTGATTGCCACCAATCGGGGGCTCTGTGCAACTTCGTGCGTGGGCACAGTCTGCACCACTGTATTTCCTTTTAGGGACTAATTTACCAAAAAGGTGGCTGTGATTCGTATCGGAAAGCGAATGTAAAATGACGTTGATTGCCACCTCACAAAAAACAGCAATGATCTAAAAATACAACTAGCAGGGCGCGAACCATATTATTTTCTTGACACACACGGAGCTGATATTGTGATTACATCTCCCTCTCCTCTCTCTCTCTGGGTACATTGTAGTATATTTGTTCATGTAGCCTACTTCACAGCCATTGCAGATGGATTGACCCATGGCGGTGAATATTATTGCACAGGTGTGCCAAGTTATTAAGTGGGTTCACTTAAAATACATGGTTCTTGGAAGAACGTGTTGCACCGTCAAGAGGGTTGGAATCCTCAGCGAAATGTTGTGAGAATTACTATCTGAGCCTCGAGTTACCAAGCAGGAAAGGGAAAGGCCCAGCTGACACCAGAATGAATGTCTCTCACGCCAATTGCTGCCTTTTTAAATGCCTCGTATACTCGTAGTGGCTAAAATATTGGACATTTTAATTATTCATATAATATAAAAACGCAATGGGATAATCTATCAGGTCTGTAGAACTGAGGAATGCTGAGTTTTTCATATTGGGAAATTAAATAAATCATCCCCCTTCACCAATAGGCCTGATAAAAAAGAAAAAGTCCGACTCCTACGACTGATGAAGGTAAACGCGTTCTTACGTTGCCCTCTTGTGGACAGATGACTCCTGCTACCGTGCGCACTAACTCAGTGACGTGTAAAGTGGAAGTAGCATCCCGTTTTGCTGTCGCAAGGGGTAATTTAAATATATTTAAATTTATCTCTTTAGTGGTCTGACTAAAGTTGACCTCGTTGGCATAAAAGCAAGGAAATGTGTCTGGCACATACCAAAACAAACACAGGCTAACACTACCCTTACCAAGAACGGTTGTGTCAGCATCATGTTATGGGGTTTGCTTTTCAGGAGGGACTGGGAGGCAAAGGACAGGGTGGGCACAGCCAAGTACAGGCAAATCCTTGAGCAGAATCAATTTAATTCATTTGTTTTCAGGGCTAAGATTTGTGTTCCTACACTGAAAACTTTGCCACGTGAGTGGTAACACCAACCTTTTTACAATGAATCTTCAGACAAATAACTCACCAGACAACATCAGAGAATGAATTCATATATTTATTATTAATTTTTAGGCACACAAATGAAACAAACGGAGAAGAGAAACTCAGCTGAAAAAGGAAGCACAACCAAAACTTGTTAACCACACACAGCCAACACGCTGACGCCTCAGCGGAACGGAAAACTGACTGAAACTGATGCTGTGGTCGCCAATCAAATCTCTCCCACGTAAAAGTGCAGCTATATTAGAAAAATTTTTGAGCGCGACTCTATTACAATGACAATAAATGCTGAAATAATTCACTATAAAAAAATAAACTGCTACTTTAACAAACATGGCCGAAGCAACTTCTCACCCCGTTTCTACAATGACAAAGCTGAATTTGTGTACAGTACACCTACATTTTTTTTCCATGCACAAACGTATCCGGTTCCGTCTCTGAAGAACGATTCCATCAAACCCCCAGAGTGCGTTACAGCCTGTAAGCTGGGCAGCATTGGCGGTGCGTGTGGAAGGCACGAGGCACACTGAGGTTATACATTTCCTGAAACATTTCCCAGAATGCCGATCTATCGCCATCCCCCCATCAGTGCGTGGCAGAGAGACTCCATCTTTATATTACAGTGGCTGCTACTCCAGTGTGCTGCGGTACTAATGTAGAACAGACTGGTGAACTGGGAAAGAAAAAGGTCACACAGTGAAAGAGTGGGATGGCTTCCTGGGCTCCTGCATTCAACATTTACTGTACAAAGATGGCCAGTGAGCTTTACAAAATTTAGGAAAAAAAGAAAGAAAAGCCCAACACGCGCAAAAAATGTCTAAGCATCCAAGAAGCAGTCTTTGTACCAAGCAAAGGGCTGTGAAAATCTCTCTATACCGCTGTGCATTTAGTCTGTTCAGAATTGCGCGGTCTTGAGTCAATGCCTGTCAGTCTTCCCCCTTCCACACTGCAGGGTCGTGCTGCACTGACAGGGGAGTAACTGTGGACATTCTTACCCAGAATGCCTTGGGTGAACAGGATGAAGTGGTGCTTGTGTATGTGTGAGTCTGTGGGTGCATGTGTGCCATTTTTTGTGTGTTCACATGTCTGTTCATGCGAGTCTGAACGTCGTCCCCCTGTACACGCGGTGGCAGGTGGTGGACTGCTTCCACCTGCTGGTCACTCTCAGAACTGTACGGCGCTGGGCTGGATGTCGAACATGGACGGGTCAAAGGACTGTCCTCTGAAAGGGGAGCCCTCGGCATCCCAGCCCTTCTTCAGCATGTCGTGCACCTTCTGAAAACCAGGGCAGAAAAATCAATCAGCCAGTTAAGCAATCACATATCAACTTTTACCCACATACATTACCCTAAAACCCAACTCCTTTATCACAAGAGAAAAACCATACGTGATCGCATCGTAACACTGACACCAGAAATAGACACACACACACCATCTCGTGGCTCTGAGGCTTGCCCTGCAGCTTCTGCCGGTAGTCGAAGTTGAGGCGGTTGAGTACGGCGTGCTCCTCCTCGCCCACGCTGGCCATGGAGCGCTCCCGGTTGATCTGGTTCACGTCGATCTCCGTCTCCCCCTTCAGCACGGCACTCCACCACACCTCCATTCCCTTACTGAGGGAGAGCTGGGAGGAGGAGCGCGCGCACACACACACACACACACACACACACACACGCACGCCACGTCTCAGCCTCCATCTCATCTGAGCATGTCTGGCTCTGCTCATAATGCTCATAACAATCATAACAACCGCTGATCCAGGATCAGTTTGCCCAGACCTTTTTCTTCATTACTTATAAGCCATCACTGATCCGACGTCGTCAGCACTCAACAGTCTGAGGTGTGTGGAGACTGGATTACGAGGGTAAGAAGTACATAGAGAATGGCGCTCCTCTGATGCTTTTTTTTTTTTTTTGCATTACATGTCATCTGGCTGAAGCTTTTATCCAGGCGAAATTAGAGTTGATTTAGACTAAGCAGGAGACAATCCTCCCCTGGAGCAATGCAGGGTTAAGGGCCTTGCTCAAGGGCTCAACGGCGGTGCGGCTGGCTACACCGGGGATCGAACCGCCGACCTTGTGGGTCCCAGTCATGTACCACAACGTTACAGGCTGCCCTACATGTTTTTATGTGGGACGCTTGCGTGCAGTGCACATATTTCACAATGTACATGATGAGAGGGCAGTGCGAGTGTCTCTCTAAAAAGAGGAAGGTGGGGCAGTCTCACCAGCACACAGTTCCCCGGCTCCAGGCTCCAGAGTGAGTTCTCGGTGTTGATCTTGTGAGTGAGCTCCCCCTCAATCAGGACTCTCTCCGCTGACCCCTCCCTCACGGCCACACGCACGCTTCCTGTCTGCAGACTCACCGACACCTGGAGCAGAACCCCAACTTAACCAAAACACTGACCAAACCTGACCAAAACATCACCAGACCAGGAAATCCTAGCCACGCCTCACCAAAACTCTTCACCAAGCCTCACTAAGCTTCACGACAAAACCTTACCGACAGCTCACCCAACCTTACCAACCCTCAAGACCAAACCAGAGCTTACCAGAAAAAAAAAGACAAAATTAGACGAACAGGTTAAAATTGGCAGCAAACGCGAGGGCGTCTCATTTTGGATTACCTGCTTGCCGCGTTGGATATGGGCGGGCACGTGCACCCGCACCTCCACGTCGTTGTAATCCTGAGACCAGCTGTAATTGTCTCTGACGGCGCCGTTGTAGCTGTCCGGGTTAGCCTGGAACTGCTCCTGCCCACTGACAAAAGCACAAACACACTGCGTGAACATACAAATCACGTTTAAAAGAGACAAATATATATGGTAATAGTAACAGATAAATGGTACATTTTATCCTGGGACAGCCTACCAGATATAGACAATACATGACATGAGATTAACTAATAATGAGATGAGTTACAAAAAGGCTGGCCACTAAGTAATTATTTTCCCTGACAGAAACAGTCCTTTCAGTTACAGGTGAGCCACTGTCAAGTCTTTGCTAACATGATATGAAGTAGGACTGTTTTTCCTTTAGAAAGTTCACTCACGAAGCTGGGCCAGTCGCACCCGGGCTGGGCTCGGAAGGCTCGCCATCTGGTGGTCGGTCAGTGTTACTGCAGACAGGTTCTGGGTTTGAAGGCAGTGTCTGTTCAACCACTGGGGGTGGGGCTTCTGGAGTTGCCTCTGTTTCTTGACCAGTTGCTGCTGTCACTGCTGCCACCTCCTCTTCTGCCTGCACTACTACCTCCTGGACAGCAGGGGGAGCGGTCCTCTTTTCCCTTTCCCTCAGTTGTGCCTCCTGCAGAGCTCTCTCTCTATCATGTAATGCTACCTTCTCAAATAATTTGAAGGTCTGGAGAGATAAAGACATAGCATGTAATGAATTCAGCCAAAAATACATAGAATTATTATTACATTTCTATATCTGTGGGACACACTCACTGTGGTACACAAGATATAAATCATTTGAGCTGGGTAGTTGTTAAGGTATTTTGCTTGTATCTATACAATAGCAAGACTAATTCCAATGACTAACCCCTATCACTTCAGTTGTATAAAATATACAAATAAGATACCTAAATCATTCTATATAAACATATCTGCAGAGCAAATTAATGACAATGATGAAAAAACTGGTGAATCAGACCTTGCATTTGATCACCTAGCTGTCTGTGGTAAAGTTCGATAGTGTCCTGATTTGTCAGCTACCATTAACTCAAGGAACTGAAATTCAATTAATAAATAAAAAAATGCTAGAGCTAATAATCTTCTATGTTTTTTCCCAATCGATACAGTGAATTTTAACTAATTTCTTCAATTGAAATGGTATTGGACCTAAACGCTGGCACAAGGCATGCTACTCACTAGTCAGTCTGTAAAACAGTTGACTGTACTTCATGCGACAAATACGTGAATAAAGTATCGTTGACAAAAGTCACGTTATAGTTTCAATCATTGGCATTCAATCATTGTGTAATGTTACAGGCCTTTTTGTTTCATGCATTTTACATTCTCAACGGTGATAATATCAGCAGATCGACCAGGCACCATCGATGGTTAGCATCATAACACTTCTGCACTGCCATTGGTTTATGCCAAACATTAAAAATAGTAGTGCTAACGATCCGAAAAAATCGTTTGAACACATACACTTTAAATATTAAGAATTCTGGAATTTTCAGTTAGCTGTAATCATTTACAAAGTTAACGTTAGCTGTTTATTGGACTAACACGGAGCGCTTGTTACGACTGTGTTAGAGGAATATGCTGTTAATGCAAGCTAAATATTAATTGATTAGCTATAGCTATACTTGTTTTGTTACCTTGAGGACCATTTTCTCCGCCATTCCTGGTGGGAAACCCATCGTGTCGTTTGGGCTGGAAAGCAGCCGATAGAAGTCCGTCTTTCGATAGAGGAAACCAAAATAAACCTGTAGAAAGTTCTGTATGTTTCCAACATGCTGCAGGATGCCGAGCAGTGCGTTGTCATACAGCTCGGTCATTTCCAGAGGAGAGGACATCGTGGACGAATGATCCGTCAAAAAATATCTCGTTGTTTTTAGCACTCAGAAACCTTTACTGATATGTATTTTGAAACGTTTAGATCAATCAATTATACGTTAAATTTCAGTTAGCGGTTAGTGTAGATTAGCCTGCTGCCAAAGGAAAGGGGACTCTCGATGTTTTTGTCTTCTAGAACCTGTCCGTGTGGAAACAAGAGCCGTCTACAATATTGAGTTCCTAAATAACACAACAACGCTTTATTTATCTCAGTACAATATCCACAAGGTGGTGCTGTACATATTTAAGTCATAGTATCTTAATATTTAAACTTTATAATTTGACTTTCATAAAAAACTGTTATTCAAACTGTCATTAAAAATCCCATGGTTCTGTTCTGTTAAGGTCTGGTCTGCGATGTGTGTTCATGTAAGCTGAACATATTCAGTTGTTAAATATTTTCCCCGGAAGAATATTACATTCATGATGTGTCTTCGTGTGTCTTCGTAATGAAAAATGAAATCACCCATGTTAAAAGGTAATTGTCCCTTAAACTTAACTGGTTGCACCAGACAAACGCTTCCAATAATTTGAAATCAGTCTTTTACATTGGCATACAGAACTTTTCTTTGTAGAATTGCTTTAATTCCAACAAATTGGTAAATTCTTAGTGAAGTGTTGCATGTGTGTTACATCAGACATCAGACATAACGAGACCGTTGTTATCGAAAAGGTTACACTTTTAACTCATCGGTCCATAGAACACCACCTCAAAAGAAATGGCTTCGTAACCTTTTCCTGATAGATACATTGATATGTGGATCACACAAGCTTGCATGGAATTACCGAAGACACTATAACTCATAAACAAGCGTTTTGTGTCATTGTAAAGATAGTCTAAGTAAACTTTATTCACATTAATATCTAGACACAGTTCACCCTATTACCCCATGAACACTCAATGCACCTCTCAGTAGTACACCCCTGTCCTCTAGTCCTTGATCCCATGTTTGCTTTCTACCAAAACAAGGCAGTGGCTTTCCATAACGAAGCTGATGTTCCAATCGTTTCTAGTCATGCCACAAAATCAGAGTAACAGACTGGTTTTTGATTCATTTCAATTTTATTGACTTTCAAATCTGCAGCTATATAAACACAGTACAAAGGCATAAAATCATGAAATCCTTGCGTCAGTGCAAAGGTCCAGAGCATCAGTACAAGGCACAGTTTTTCAGCCAAAAAAATAAAAAATAAGAAAGATTCCCACAGTTTGCAGAATTTGTGTTATTGTTTTCCCTTCGGTCTTCCCTGGCCTTCCTTTTTTACATTAAAAAACAAGAAACAAGAAAACAAACCAAAAACACAAAAAGAAATTCACTGAAATTCACTCTGAAGGAGCATTTACTGAGACGATCCCATTACAGTGAAACGAGTGATGCAATATATATCTCAGTTAGTAAAACGGTACTTACAAGCTAAGAAACAGAAGACAAGTTTCACAAACTGAATATAAATCTCTCTTGAGGTGAACAGCCGGACTTTGGCTTTGATAAAGAAGAAGAAAACAAAATGAAGACAGAAAAACAATTGGGTTCACATTCAAACGGAGTCGGTCGTTCCGTCCTTCACTCCCACTGGAAAGTGCTCAACAATCTGAAAGAGATAAATTTAGAGTTCAGCTCAGACATTCAGGACCAAAGAATGGTCAAAGAAAACAATCTAAAGCCTGAGGCTAAAATGAACAGAATCTATTTCAAACAATTTTTTGGACCGATTTAGAATCGCTGCCTGCATCACTTAGGTCACCGCTGGACTACCCACACTCACTCAGGAAGCACTGCAGCTGAGTGCGTACACTCCTCCAGTGCAGTTCACCCATGAAGCAGTGACTACTTCACACCCCACTTCACACAGGATCCACAGTGCCACAGGAGTGCTAGCATTAGACGCAGAGTGCAGCAGACAGGCTGTGTGTGCAGATACACTTTAACACACCACTTTGCCCAGTTCCTATGTCCGGCCATCCTGTACCTTAGTAGAGGGTCAAGGTCCCGCCCACCCTGTCTTGATTGGCTAATACTTGGTGTCCCTGCAGCTGCTTCCCATGCAGGACTGGAGCCGGATCAGTCTTTGGTTCATGGTCTGCAGGATGACAGGGTCAACCTTCTTCACAATGTTCTCAAGCTGATGAGGGTCAGAGGTCAAGTTGTAGACCTCCACGAAGGACTGAGAGAGGGGGGGAAAGGCGAGACAAATTGGTGACATGGGCTGCTTTAAAATAGCAATAGGAAACAACGGCCGAAAATCACACGTCGCTGTATAATTCAGGCAAAGACAGCACTTGATGCACTCATCTCCTTTGCGTCTCTCAAGACACGTAACAGAATACAACCAAGATGGGAGGGGGAAAGAAATGGAGCGGTGTGAAAACATAATGGTAAGCTTTACTGATTAATTTACTGAGGCCTGTGGCTCAAATGGCAGTGTGAGGACTCACCTCCTGGTCAGCAAACTCACAGTACTGCATGTTGTAGTTGGTCAGGGTGCGCACGCAAGCGTACGTGTTGTTGAAGGCGTCTTCGCACACGCAGTCCGGGAAGCATTGCTGCGGATGCACATATCAATTCATGGGTATCACAGCACGAATGAGAGCGAGAGAGAAAGTCAATAACACTCAACCTTCACCAATAGTATATACCCAAACTACTGAGGCACTTTTCCCCATTTTAAATGAGCCTCTTACCCACCACTACCTAATTTCTTAGATGAAATATTTGGAGTGCTGGACTCACAGACAGGCCCGGGCCAAGCTTGGGGCAGGCGGGATCAGGGGCGGAGTGTCCCTCTCCAGTGTACTCCACCAGGAAGTAAGGGCGAGAGGTCCCATTGCGTAAGGACGGGGCCTGGGGGTTGATTTGAGCATTACATTACATTACATTACATTACATTACATTACATTACATTACATTACATTAATGGCATTTGACAGACGCTCTTATCCAGAGCGACATAAGGTTGATAAGACTAAGCAGGAGACAATCCTCCCATGGAGCAATGCAGGGTTAAGGGCCTTGCTCAAGGGCCCAACGGCTGTGCGGATCTTATAGTGGCTACACCGGGGATCGAACCACTGACCATGCGGGTCCCAGTCATGTACCTTAACCACTACGCTACAGGCCGTCCTAACAAAGACATCAGTACAAGAGGGAGCAGTATGCCATTACACGCATACATGCATTCACTCACTCTCACTGAGAGCAGCTACTCCACGATGTGTCTGTTCAAAAACTGCCCAATACCATCCCAGCACCCTGCGCCACCCCCAGCCAGACGACTCACCATCTGTGGCAGGAAGGACTGGCCGTCCATGTTCACCTCGGTCAGGTTAATCCCGGCGATGTCCAGGAAGGTGGGGCCAAAGTCAATGTTCAGCACTGGATCCTGGCAGGGAGACCGACAGACAGAAACACAGACAGATGGAGGATTCTTTAATCGTGCATGTTCAATATCACCAGATAATTACAAACAAGACTAGGCAATTTCAGAATTATAGAATTCAGACAGAATGAAGTAGAATTATGACTTTCAATGACTGGAAAAAAAGAAGTTTGCAATTTGAATAAGGATAGCTGCAAAGCCGTTTGCAGAATGCATTCAAAATCCAAAGTTCACATTAAAGCCCCTTTCTACTCAAAATGATCAAAGGAACAGCTTAAAGTTCCAGAAGGGTCATTCTGTGCTCCTAATCATGATGTGGGAGGACTTTCATCTCAAATTTTCCATTGCGTTATGTCGGCACGCCCCATGTCGTATGTACAATTGGGAGGAGGGGGTGAAGGCCTTTTGTTGGGGTCCAGTTGGCTGGCTGGTCTTACCTTCAGGGTCTGGCTCGGCTTGATGCCAGGGCCTCGAACCATGAGCGGAACCCGAATGTCAAACTCGTACAGCTGCCTCTTGTCTATAGGCAGAGAGAACTGGCCTGTGGGAATGGAAGAGCACTGATGTTTATTTGTGGGGAAAAAACATTGGCAGCATATAGCAATAAGCAATAAGCTAGAGTACATATAACCACACAACTATCAGAATGAAAAACGACAAATTACCATAACATTCTTATATTAATGGACTTTCCTAATATGCTGCCCTTCAAAATCAAATTAGTGATAATTTCCAAGAACTCTCCGGTGAAATCTGATTTAACCACCAAACATTGTTACTGGCTCTGGAGAATGGTCATCCTTTTGACCCCTTCGTTCTTATTTAATGAACCCGTACCATTGAATGTGTCCTTTTCTGGTTCAGCTAAGCTGGCCTTTTTGTACGCAATGGCGCTTACCATACCAAACATTCACTGTGTTTTATTTCACTGCTAAAGAATTAAGAAACAACTGCATATTATGTATTAATGGGGGCATGGGCATGTTGTGGGGGAGAGATTAACACTACAGCAGATAAATATAGATAAGCAGAGACACAGAGACTTCAGGTTTAGCAGGCCAGCTTCTCACCTAGAATGTGTGTCACATGTACTGTGGCGGTTACATGAGCGAACGTAAACCTCACCTGTGTGGTATCCGTGGTCGGAGGAGAAGAAGACGTAGGTGTTGTTCAGCTCCTTTATGTCCTGCAACTTCTGCACCACCTTCTCCACCAGGTCGTCCACAGACAGCAGAGTCTGCCACCTGTCGACCAGGTAACAGAGCCGCGGTGAAATTAGCACCTCCACCAGGAAGACTATTGTGTAGAAAATTCTACACCTACCTATTTATGAAAATCTGAACGGTTTTATTAAAGCTTATTTTGATTGATGTGGAGTAGTGCTGGGCAGTTTGTTTCCAAATGTTTTCCCAAGAAAACTTTTTTTCATGTGCACTCTACCTCCTGCGAAAAGCGTTGTCCAAGAAGTCTATGGAGCTGTTGGTCATGGGGTTGAGGGGTTGCCGTAGTAACCAGTGCTTGTCCTGCAACACAAGCATAAACGCTGAAGGACCCTCCAGTACACCCTTCTCACAGAATTCTGCTCCAGAACCTTCCGTGGGAGACCTTTCTGGCCACTAGGTTGCAGCACAGAGGAAAAAATCCTTGTCTGTTTCCTTCGTGTATGATTTAATGTTGCATTGTCTAAAATTAAATGCACTATCTTGCCCTTCTCAGCCAGTTAACGTCTTAAGAATCGTTTAGGAAGCAGCTGTAAACATGGGAACTGACCATGGGGCACAACAAAAAGGAGACCGAGAAGACCCTTGCCTTTCCCTTCAGGACGAGGTACTGCTTTCCTAATCAATAAAGATAAGGCAGTCTTGTACTGTAATCTTGCAATCTACAGCAGTGTAAATATTATCTGTGTCAATTGAATAACAGACTGTTCCTAAGAGACAGTGCTGCCTAGCTGACATGCTGTCTGTCCATATAGGAGACAGTTCCCAGCACTGTAAAAACAAAAACCACAAATTTTGTAATTCCTGAAAACGACAATTAAAAAAAGAAAGAAAAGTATTAATCAAATTCAGAACAAAATGATTCCTGCTGCGATTTGTAAAAAAAACTGGTTAGTAACAGCCTTCGTTGAAAATTCTCACAGACCTGCAGAAGCCTTTATCGGACTTTGCTGGCATTTAAAGAGTTTCAGCATTATTCGACCCAGGACCGGTACCTTTCCGGGCTTGTCGAAGCTGCCATCTCGTGGAGCTTTCACGTTGCTGAAGGTCTTCGCATACTGGGGCGCGGCCGTCCAGGGCGAGTGGGGGGCGGGCGGGGACAGCATCATGAAGAACGGGTGCTGGGGGCTCCGGTCATCAAGGAAACGCAGTGACCTGTTTACCTGGAGGGAGGGTGCAATTTAGAGGCCTCATTCAATACAAATCACATAAGCATCTCCTTATGACAATGGAACAGTGCATGTGTACACTACCGTTCAAAGGTTTGGGGGCACCTTGTCTCCTGATTAATTTTCCTGTTGAACTTGATGGAAAAAATATTCAAGAGAAACAACTGTTGTAACATCTACTCCATATCTGACAGCAGCACAATGGTTTGAGGCTCATTTGATACCTTGGACCCTTGATGACTTAAAACCATTTAGCCAACAAATGTGTTCCATACTGCATCAGCATAATTTACAGCTGAACCTAGAGCCACCCCCCAATTCCCATAGAGATCCAGTCAAATGCTAAGAGTTTTAGTATCGCATGTAGGACAACCTGCTGTAATTACTGCAGAGTGAAACCTAAATGTATTTAAAAAAAATACCCGTTCAGAAAAGCTCACAGAGTCTGTGCTTTGACCATGTAAGAATGTTTTAATTACAAACAAAGAAAATAAAATACAAAATCAGAAAAAAGAAAGGTGACCCCAAACTTTTGAACGGTAGTGAATGTTCGATCAGCCAACAGGCCTCCTATACTGTGGATGCTATCACCAAGGGGGAACTTTGCTTCTGCAGCTTATCAATGAAACGGTTGCCATGGTAAAGGACACAGGGACAGGAGAGGGGCAATAACACAAAGTGCTTGAACACACCAGTGTGAGGTTCAGACCTATAAAAGCAGGTTCAAGATTGTGTGTCAAGGTGTAGCTGATTAACTCAAAGAATCGAGGGGGCCGTTAAAAAGCCAGGGAAAGTGACAGAGCGGGTTTTTAATGGGTGGAACAGGTTCTGCTTTCCTGGTCCACATTCCTGTAGAGTTAGCATTACGCTCACTATCAATAACACACTGCACTGCGCATGTGATCAGCTGTACTGCCTAATGAAGTAATGCACCTAAGGGGTGGTCGGGGGGGTGGGGTGGGGGGTGGGGGGGTGTCTCATAAGGAAACACACTGCAAACTTGCAGACCTTGATCTTCAGTTTAAACAAGGAAGTTCATAACAAACTTTCTTTCTGGGATTGTGACACAGAGGTATTCAGCTGCATGTCTATCACCAGATTTTCACTTTAAAGCGTCATCTAAACTGAATACAATGAACATCCTTTTTATCCTTCTTAGCTGCTTCTCAGCCATCTGACGCAGGGTCAGGGGGGTTGGGATGGAGCAGGGTCAGGGGGGTTTGGGATGGAGCAGGGTCAGGGGGGTTTGGGATAGGGCAGGGTCAGGGGGGTTTGGGATAGGGCAGGGTCAGGGGGGTTTGGGATGGGGCAGGGTCAGGGGGGTTTGGGATGGGGCAGGGTCAGGGGGGTTTGGGATGGAGCAGGGTCAGGGGGTTTGGGATAGGGCAGGGTCAGGGGGGTTAGGGATGGGGCAGGGTCAGGGGGGTTAGGGATGGGGCAGGGTCAGGGGGGTTTGGGATGGGGCAGGGTCAGGGGGGTTTGGGATGGGGCAGGGTCAGGGGGGTTTGGGATAGGGCAGGGTCAGGGGGGTTTGGGATGGGGCAGGGTCAGGGGGGTTTGGGATGGGGCAAGGTCAGGGGGGTTTGGGATAGGGCAGGGTCAGGGGGGTTTGGGATGGGGCAGGGTCAGGGGGGTTTGGGATGGGGCAGGGTCAGGGGGGTTTGGGATAGGGCAGGGTCAGGGGGGTTTGGGATGGGGCAGGGTCAGGGGGGTTTGGGATAGGGCAGGGTCAGGGGGGTTTGGGATAGGGCAGGGTCAGGGGGGTTTGGGATGGGGCAGGGTCAGGGGGGTTTGGGATGGGGCAGGGTCAGGGGGGTTTGGGATGGGGCAGGGTCAGGGTCAGGGGGGTTTGGGATGGGGCAGGGTCAGGGGGTTTGGGATGGGGCAGGGGCAGGGGGGTTTGGGATGGGGCAGGGTCAGGGGGGTTTGGGATAGGGCAGGGTCAGGGGGGTTTGGGATGGGGCAGGGTCAGGGGGGTTTGGGATAGGGCAGGGTCAGGGGAATTTGGGATAGGGCAGGGTCAGGGGGGTTTGGGATGGGGCAGGGTCAGAGGGGTTTGGGATGGGGCAGGGTCAGGGGGGTTTGGTGTGAGGTAGGGTCAGGAGGTTTTGGGACGGGGTAGGGTTATGGAGGGGGGTGGGGGGTGTCACTGGAGTCAACACCATGAGCAGACTGTGGCTTTTTACGACGTTGAGGGCGTCTAGGCCATACACAGCCAAAGTTCAGGGGGATGGTGCTCGCAGACTCACAATGAGGTCGGTGAGGTAGTCCGTATCATAGCTGTCCCCGTGCTTCTCCTCTTTGCCATTCACAGACAGGGTGTAGTTGTAGTACTGGGAGTTCCCCACCTGCAAGCAAGACACTGATGTCAATACAGCCTCCCGAGAATGAGTCGCCTGCTGGTGGAAAATGGAGCTGTGTGTGTGTGTGTGTTTTTGGAAAGGCTGATGATTCTGCTCCACAGTGCGAGGCAGGGAATGAACCCCACGGTCCGTATGCTGCGTCACAAAGCCTCTTAGCTTGTGAACATCCCTTGGCACACATCAGCGCTACAGCCCCCAGCAATGTGACCCTCGGTTACTCGAATCATAGTCCTCAAGGGCTTTCCACCCTCCCTTTACCTGGGAGTCAGGTGTGTCCACCCTCCCTTTATCTGGGAGTCAGGTGTGTCCACCCTCCCTTTATCTGGGAGTCAGGTGTGTCCACCCTCCCTTTACCTGGGAGTCAGGTGTGATCACCCTCCCTTTACCTGGGAGTCAGGTGTGTCCACCCTCCCTTTACCTGGGAGTCAGGTGTGATCACCCTCCCTTTACCTGGGAGTCAGGTGTGATCACCCTCCCTTTACCTGGGAGTCAGGTGTGAAGACAGTCTGGCCAATCAGTAGCACTAATTACCAGGGAAAAAAGAGAACCAGGGCTGGATTTGGATTTGTCAGTCAGATCCGTGACATGACCAAATGAAGAAGAGGGGGATGATCTTCTGTTGAGGGCCAAATGTGAAAATATCCCACTGCTGAACAGACCTGGGTCAGATTGTTTTGGATTCAAATACTTTTCTACACTTTATGAGCTTGTCTGGTGTGTTGAAGCCTATGAAATGCTCTCAAAAAGTGCAAACCCCGCGTTCTGGTCCTCATGGTTGGCTCAATTGCACCAGGCAAGATCAATCGAGCAAAGAAAAGCACTTGAATCCAAAACTATTACGTATTTGACGCGGGGGTGGTGGTGAAGACGCGTTGCATGAGTCAGACAGTGGGTTGGTGAGTCGGGGACACAGGGGAGGAGGAGGAGACTCACCAGCGCGTGCCACTGGTCCCAGCCTGGAGGAACATAGGCCACATCTCCGGCCTCCTTCTTTCCATACTGAGGAGACGGAGAGAGAAGGAGACAAAGAAACGGGTGACTGAGAGGAAAGAGCGAGGGAGTGTGACGGGAGAGAGACAGAAAAAGAGAGGAGCAGACAAGCAGAAAGTTCTCTTGTACACTGTTCAGTGTTCGGTGAAGCACTTAGTGAAACAAAAACAGGGAAAAAAAATTGGTGAAGTTCTGAAAGGTGAAACACAGAGAGAGGAATTGAAACAGAGGGTGAGAGAAGGGGGTGGGGCCCACAACCAATCAATCAGCCACTTCATCAGCTTCGCATTGACTGTAAACACAGTGCCTCATTTGCATGGAAACAAAGCAGCAGTACAACAATGTTGTGTCTTCATTTCCTTTTGAACAGTGGGATGAGCTGCTTATTTACCAACACTGAAGGGTGGACAAACAACAGGGCTGCCCAACCCCGTTCCTGGAGGTTTAGTATCCGGGAGGTTTTCATTCCAACCCTAACAAAGCACACCTCAATCATCAGCTAGAGATCTCCTTCAGCTGATAATGAATAGAATCAGATGTGCCAAATTATGGTTGAAATGACAACCCACAGAACAGATCTCCAGGAGCAGGAGTGGGCAGCCCTGGTTTAAACGATATGTTAGCCCAGAGGCAGAAACTATTTCAGCTGAGGAACCACTTAAAACTGATCAAAAAATACATGCATCTAAATTTGTTAGGTCAAACGCATTGACTGCCATGACTGTCCACAACTTCGGAAAAACATTGTATAACTGTGTAATTATTTAATCTCAGAAACGGGACAGGCGGAGAAGGGAGACATACAGACCTGGTTGAGATACTTTCCCCCGTAGAAGGTCTGGTACTGCTGCTTGCTGAGGTACACGGGGAAGGCCAGGGATTCGGGGCCTTTCTGCCACACAGGGCTGCTGCAGTTGCCAGTCAGGGAGTTGTTTCGGACCTCGTGGTTGTGAGGGTACCGACCCGTCAGAATACTGCTACGGCTGGGACAGCAGAGCGGAGTCACTGCAAACTGGGACAAGAGACAGAGGCCCCCAAAACAAATGTATTAGTATAGTGCATTTCACAAATGGTTGTCACACATCCTCAGCCTAAACTCCCACCCAAACAAACCTACAGCAACTTACAAGGTAGGACCAAACCTTGAGAGGACCCAGACTCAACTGGGGGATTCTGGCTGACTCTTGGTGTGACCTCAATGACTAATAATACCTTCAATGTTGCAGCATAATTTGGATGCAGTGGTGCAACTACGACAACACAACACATTTTCTGCTAACCTCATCGCAAAAACAAACCACTCTGTACCAAACTGCAAGTTTACCTGAAACGGGTCAAACTACAGGTAGTCTGGTGCACTGGGAACATTTCCTAGGTTCCGATTAAGATGATGTTCCATTAGACATGCAGTAGATATACTCACAGCATTGGAGAAGTAAACACCAGCATCACCAATAAGGGCTTTGGCCTTCTTCACAGGAGTCTGAGAGAGTGAGAGAGAGTGAGAGAGAGAGTGAGAGAGAGTGAGAGAGAGAGTGAGAGAGAGAGGTGATGGAGAAGAGGAGACAGAAGGGGCTTTTGCTGATAGCTACAAAAGAAAGCAGAAGCGATCACAGCCGTTTCCCGTAGTCCCCTACACTTCGATTCAGTGGAAGGTTCCAGTTTCAAGCATGAGTATGGGTGAGAGTTTGCGAGTTACTCATGCATCACCTGCTCCACCAACGCGACTGGGCGCATGATTCCCCGACCCTCGTCCCCTCCATCTCCACTGTACAGTCGTCCTTTTAATTATTTAATTCATTCACTCACATTATTTAATTAACAGTGCAGATGGTGACTCAGCAATAAAGTCAGTCTCTGATGTTAGCGGTAATGTTTGGCAAAATTAATATAGATAAACCGTTGAATTATTTGTATGTATGGCCTTTGTTGTCGTTTTATTCCAACCCCCCGGCGTAGGCTAGTTTCACAATCACAAAAGGCCTATGTCATGCGGTGCAACAGGTTTGAAAACTGTGATAAATGATTCTGGGAATATTAATCTACGATTTACATACACTCATTTGTATACTCATATTTGGTCATGCAGAGCGTCTTAACTGCGTAGTAGGCTACCCCCCAAATGTGTGCTCTATTTGTTTTTTGGTTTCTTGGTGGTTGAATAAACAGCCTGAAATGGTTACACATTTAGGTGAGAATTGAATCTTCAATTTATCAACTGCAAAAAGTCAACCACTGGTGACACGGGGCGGCGGAAAACTACGACAACTGGTGCGAATGAAACCCACCATCGTCATCATATTCAGTGTAAGCAATTCAGGGAACATAAGCGGTTAGATCCACAAATGATCAAAGGCAGCTGGCTATTAACAGTCAATAAGTACAGACAGTAACAGTACAGTCAAGCCAGAGAGAAAAAACATGTGTGTAAATAGCCCTCACCATTCCTCCAAGGACGACATCCTGGTCGTCTGTGAGAATGAACACGATGTTACTCGGCTTGGCACAGTCCGTGCACCTGACCAGGCAGATGACCAGAGAGAGACACACCGCTGCGGCTCTCACAATGCTTTGCAGACCCCAATGCCCTACACTAGGTCTTCCTATCGCCTCCGCTCCGGCCATTGGGAACTACCGTCCCACAATATTACCCGTTGTTGTTAATCCGCCTGGCAGGGAGCGTTTGAACATAGGAAGATATCTTGAGGGGTTATAGAAAAACAGCAAAAATCACCACAAGCTGCTCAAAGGGGAGGTCTGGCAAAGTTTGAGGAAGTGCAAATAACTCGCGAATGGTCATATGACGTACTTTTTTCTTTTTTTCTTTTTCCTTCCCTCCCCTGGCTTTCGAGTGAGACGTTAACTTAGCTCAACCACAGTGTCTTAAATTTGTTTCAAACGTTTAATTATTAGACTGGCTTGTTAGTCTACATAGCTGGCCAATGCTAAATATGTAGCTAATAAGTTGCTTAATGTATTTCTTTTGCTTAGATTTAGATTAGAAATGTTATTTCCCAGCACCAATCATCACAACGCCAATAAGTATTTTAAAATATATTTCACCGCAAATACTCACAGGCTTAATTATTCACTGACAAAAGCCATGCATGACAGTATTGGTATTCTACTTTGGTTCATCGCAATAATTGCAAAGGCATTGAGCTAACGTTAACCAATAAAATTAATTTGAAAAGAAGCCCGTATTTAGTAGCTAGCTAAAGTTAACCATGTCACAGCCAGTTTGTGTTCGTATGGGCAGGTACTTGATGGCGACACCCTTTCTTGAAAACTCAACCGTTTAGTTTTCCCTTTAGCTAGCTAATAATTATCGAGGAACTGTGTTCTGAAACGCCACTTGTTTGTGTGTCATGCCAGCAAACGTTAGCTATCATTGATGTGTCGGAAAAGCTAGTTGGAATGGTTAGAACAAAGATACAGTCGATCTGTCTTATACCGAGAGAACGTCAGGAAAATGATGAAGGATACATTTTAAAGATTGATTTCCAGTTAAACATGCGAATTAATTAAAGTTTGCTTGCTAGCCACGCTGGTATGTACGACTTCCGGTTTCCTAGTCGGATCTATTTTGAGTGACAACGAATGTAATTTTGGCTACGCCTACCGCTTTTGCGGCGCTCGAGCATCGTTAACACTAAGTTACGAACAAAGTTAGTTCTAATTCAGGTGTCAGTGGCGCTAGTTTATTTAAATAGCCATTCAGCTTGATTTATATCGACGTTTAGCTGCAGTTGAAGAGCGCTCCACCGGACAAGAAACAATTTTCAGCGCCGAGCTGCAATCCAAATGGTTCCTCTTAAACGCAGGAAGACAAACTCGAGGTCAGCGGGTAGCGATGATATTGCGGTTTCCAAGTTCCCCAGTGTCATCATATTCCTCCTGGAGCGAAAGATGGGAGCGAGCCGTAAAACATTCCTCACTGGACTTGGCAGGAGAAAAGGATTTCGCGTTGAGGAATGTTACAGGTGGGGAATGGGAGAAACGAGTTAAACTTAAGGAATGATATTGTGAAGAAAACGAAAAGTCAAATAAATTATTATTGTACGTAATCTCAGTTTTTGTCTTCCGTAGTTAAAGATCACTTCCACCGACATCTACATTTTTCTTAGGCATCATGCTCAGTGGAAAAGAGACGATACGTAGCACTCCAAGTACATAGCCATTTCAGGTTTTAGTAGGTGCACTCCTGCGTTCCAACCATGAGAACGCAAGTTACGGATTTATGTAGAAATAGTTCTATGAATTCTGAATGACCGCCAGAGGCAGTCTAAAACGCGATATTGATATACGTATATTCAGTAATTAGGAATAAAAATGGAACCTACACTAGCCTCCATCAAGACTTGGAGTGTCTCAGTGACGTTCGATTTACAATTTAACATTTAGTAATTTTGGCAACTTGGCAAAAACCATATGAGCTAGAGATGGGTAGAGTTGCAATCATATAAGTGCCACCATCACGATTTGTCAAGACAAATTAAAGTTAGGGGGCAGGGAACATAAATTGAGGTTGAAATGGAAAAGGTGAGTCAATCTGCCTTCCTGGGTGATTGGGGAAGGTTGTTTAGAGAAGAGACAGGGCTTGAAAGATATAGGTCAGCCAGCCGGTTGGATGATGCTGAATAGAGGGGTCTAGTTGGAGTGTATGGTGTGATCGTTTTCTGAAGGCAGGAAGGAGAGGTATCATTTGAAGCTTGGTATGCCAGTGTGAGTGATTTGAATTGAATGCTGGTGCTCAAAGTGGCATGTGAGTGTGTGGATTTTGGCGGGCTGAAGACCAGGTGGACGGCAGCATTCTGGATGATTTGGAGCAGCCTGATCGCACAGGCCCGAAAGCTGCCCAATAAAGGATGATAGTCGTCCAGACAAGAAATCACATCCCTGCAGTACATTTACCACCTGTTTGTTCTGATGCTGTCTTCTCTGGTTCAGTCAGCTTGTTACTCACGTCGTGTCGGAAAACAACTCCGGGGAGGAGGTGCGGGATTGGCTGGAGGCTCAGACACCAGGAGGAGGAAGGACGGGAGACTCCGCCCACCTGCTGGACATCAACTGGTTCACGGAAAGCATGGCAGCCGGCCACCCGGTGGACATCCTGGACAGACATCGGCTGCGGGTGAGTGAGGGTGCCTCCAGCACGTGCCTCAGGCTGGTACCACACGCTGGGCACGTGGTTCCTGACGTCTCTGTTGTGATCCGTGCCTCCGCTCGAACGTACCGTTCTGTCAGGAAATGTTTGTGCTGTTCTTCTCCCGGAGGAGGCGACTGGGACCTCCTGTCAGCTCCTGTCTCTATTGGCTGTTCAGGACAGTGCTATTCGCACTTGCCTGTGGAGAGCCACAGGGTGCCAAATATAGCCCCGCACACATGGAGTGACAGAGTGAAAAGTAATAGTTATGCATATTTTGAAGAGTCTTGTTTACACACATTCTTTGTTGCTGGTAGCTCAATAGGGTGAGGCACAGTCGGTTAAAGATGGGCTGTCGGTTAAAGATGCGCTGTTGGTTAAAGATGTGTGTTTCATTGCTCTCTCGCGACCCTAGCTGGTCTAACAGGCGCCCACGCAGCCCCAAGCAGATTTTGTGTTGTGGTTAGTGTGATTGTCTCTCAGGGAGGAGACCATGGTTCAAGGCTTACCTGTTCCTTTTTTCCCCTCTTTGTTTTGCTCACTTTAAAAACAATTATACAGTGACAAATCATATTTTTCAACTCGGTCCAGATTATTTGGGGAAAGGCAATCTTAAGAGTTTAGAGGGTAGAACAGAGTTCGCTTCAGTAGTGGCATCAATCAAAACACGGGCATCTGCCCCCAGCCTGCTGTTGAGGGCAAAAAAATGCATTGAACCCCACAGGCTAAAGATAAACCCTCATATGAAAGGTCTTCCTCCAGTTCCTCTCTATGCAGGGCCGCAGGGTGAAAAGAAGCCGTCTGGCGACACCACATGTTTCGGAGGAGAACTGCAGATGGCTATTTTCACCCAAATTGGCAGTGGGGATCGTGCACGTGCATCGTGTGGCTGTGGTTGCATGTTCCAAATTTGGGTGGGAATTGGACAAGTTCAGCCTGATGTTGGGTGCCAATAGTGCGCACCATCTTTAAAAAGTTGCATAAGGCCCCTGCTTTGCACCATATCAACCTCAGGTCTTTTCAAGTGTCAGGCTTCTTAAGTGAAGAGGCGACATTGGCTCAGGAAGTAAGAGCGGTCGTTGGTCAGTTGGAGGGTTGCCGGTTTGATCCCCCCCTTGGTGTGTCGAACTGCCCCTGAGCAAGACACATAACCCCCAATGTTAGATGACTGTGTGTGAATGGGTGAATGAGAAGCAACAATTGTACAGTGCTTTGGATGAATGCGCTATATAAATGCAGACATTTACCATTTTAAGCTACTTCTTCTCAAGTTCTCAATATCTGTGTCACCTTTGGCCCTGTTCAGCTGTTGATTACACCTTGTGCTGGGTGATTGTCAGGTAAGGACGGAGCCCAGCCATGGTGCCATGGTGCCCACACTGAAAGGATATGCGTGTCAGAGGAGAACGCCATTACAGCACCATAACGCACTGCTCACAGTAAGGCTTCCTCTTTCTCACAATGCTCTGGTCAGAGTCTTGTCTGATTTCATGTTCTATGATCTGTGAGTCTGACACTGTGGAACTCCGCAAAATGTGTAGCTTATTTGCACTTGTTAATGTTTGCAGTGATTTTGTGAGTGTTGGTGATACTTTTCTGCTCCTATAAATCTATTGAACGTACATAAAAACATAAGAATATTTTTTGATCACAACAGACAGTTCAGCCTATCTCGTCTCATTATTTTGAGACAAATTTCTTCACTTTATAAGTTGCCCTGGACAATAGCATCTGCTAAATGGATGTAGTGCAATATAATTTTCATTTGGAAACGGTGGCCTATTTATGGCGCACATTTGATGGAGGGGCACACTTCCCGGAGCAGGATGACAGAGGGCAGATGGGAGAGGCGGGCAGAGGGCATAGTAGCATTGCCCTTATGGTCTCTGTTCCCTCAGGATGCTCTCCTGGTCCTGGCAGAGAACGCAGAGTTCTGTGAGGATGAGGGGCGGAGTGTGGCCTTCCGGAGGGCGGGGGCTGTGCTGAAGGCCCTCCCCCAGGCCGTGCATAAGATGGAGGACCTCCAGGGCGTACCTTGTCTTGGGGGGCATTCCCAGAGAGTCATTAAGGTGGGACGGGTCAACTCAAGGCCAGTGAGGGTGGAGTTTGACTCCGGGGCCGGGGTTTGTTTTACAGCACACTTTCCTTCTCTCCCCCCCCCCCCCCCCCCCCCTCAAATTCAAACGATCACACATGGATATAGTATTGCTGATGAATTCTTTACATAAAACGTAGAGCAGCCACAACAATATTCTCAACTACTTTTGAGATGATCATACTTATTATAAGTATTATTTTAAGAACATATAATTAATGATTGTTTAATTGGGGAAAATATTAAAATAGCAGTTTCTCTCTCAATCTTGCTCTCTCTCATGTCTTTGAAGTTGGAAATTTATGTTAATGCGCTTTAATGAGCATCTGAATCTGGGTTATGTATAAATATGAAGGTTTGTGAGTTCTCACTCCAGTTTATCCCCCTCCTTTTGCACGTAACTTCTTGTGTGGGTATCTTCAATTGCTGAGATGGACCCAGACCTTCACCTGCTACCCCCCCTCACCTAAGGGTCACCAAAATGTAGTTCTCTTTTCTTCCCCTCCCTCTTTCTCCCTCTCTGCAGGAGATCCTGGAAGATGGCACATCGAGGGAGGTGGAGATGGTGCTGCAGTCCGAGCAGTACCAGGCGATGAAGGTACAGAATGCGAGGGGGGGGCTGTCCTAGTGGACCTGCCTCTCTCAGTGTCTGATCAGGACCGCTCTGTTTGTCTCTCAGGCACTGACTAATATTTTTGGTGTGGGGGTAAAGACTGCGGACCGCTGGTTTCGGGAGGGTCTGCGGCTCCCCTCTGATGCGCTGAACTCCGGGCACAAGCTTAACCATGCCCAGCAAGCAGGTATGGCTGTTCCCCACCACCCGCCTGTGTTTCCCATCCTGCCCACCTTCAATATATTTATAACCTGAATAACTGTTGGTTGTAGTGAGCATCATTCCAGGAATTCAGTTTCAGTGGAGGCAGTCCCCTCGACTCTCTCTGTTGGTTTCAGCTCTGCGATTTAATGATGCGTAACCGCAGGGGAAGGGGGTTTTCTGGGGCCCCCCGCCTGCAACCCCCCTCTGTGTGTGAACGTCGCTAATGAGAAACTTCTGAAGATTAGGTTTATTAACCCTCCCATAGCTAGCGCTAGCCCCGCTACGCATCATTACTCTGTCATATTCTTAGCCGCTTCAGTAACAATCCTATTAAACAATCCTATCAAAGCTGCTAATATTGTGCTTTGTTTGTTTAACACTCTTCTGTATCTGCGGTGGCTGCAGTACAGGCCAAGTCTATCGGCTCCAGCGCCTTGGGCAGATGACGAAAGAGGGAAGCCAGATATGGCTTCATTTTTTTGTAGGGAACAGCAAAAAATAATGTTTATGGTTCTTGTGTCCGTGTTGCTCTGCGACTGGCCCTACTTCTCTGCAGCTATCTTGATTTTCTCCCTCTCCCTCACTCTTGTTAAACAAATTTTAAAAAGGGTATCCTTCTTTGAAATCCTTGAAATAACATGGGCGGAAGCTGCATTACTCAATCTAGCATTTTACAGATGTTACGTCCCCAAATCGATCTGTGTTTAATAGCCAGTTGTACATTAATGGGCCTAACACCAAGGCACATCATCCACCAACCTCAAAGACAACCCAGTTGTGCACACATTCAGACCCCTTCACTTTTTTCACACTTTATTGTGTTGTAGATTTCATTTTAAATGGATAATATGGCAAAAGGCCCATCAATCTATACTCAATAACCCATAATGGCAAAGTGAAAATATGTTTTTAGAAATTTTAGCTCATGTATTAATCATCCACCCCATCCATCCATCCATTATCTTAACCTGCTTATCCTGAACAGGGTCACAGGGGGGCTGGAGCCTATCCCAGCATACATTGGGTGAAAGGCAGGAATACGCCCTGGACAGGTTGCCAGTCCATCGCAGGGCACACATTCACTCACATACTCATACATACGGGCAATTTAGACGCTCCAATCAGCCTAACCTGCATGTCTTTGGACTGTGGGAGGAAACCGGAGTACCCGGAGGAAACCCACGCAAACACGGGGAGAACATGCAAACTCCACACAGAGAGGCCCGGGCCGACGGGGATTCGAACCCAGGACCTCCTTGCTGTGAGGCGGCAGTGCTACCCACTGCACCATCCATGCCACCCATGTATTAATCAAAAACCCAAATCTCTCATTTATATAAGTATTCAGACCCTTAATTCTGTACTACGTAGAAGCCCCTTTGGCAGCAATTACTGCTTTGAGTCTTCTTGTGTAAGTCTCTCCAGGGTTTGCACACCTGGATTTGGGCAGTTTATGCCATTCCTCTTGGCAGATCCTCTGAAGCTCTGTCAGATTGGATGGGAAGCGTCTGTGAACTGCCATCTTCAGGTATCTCCACAGATGTTTTATGGGGTTTCAGTTTTGGCTTTGGCTGGGCCACTTGAGGACAGTCAGAACAGTCCTGAAGCCACTCCAGCCTGGTGGCCTACAGGACCTCTCTGTACGTGGCTGCATTCATTTTGCCTTCATCAGACCAGATAATCTTTTTCTGCGTGCTGTTTAAATGCGATTACGCTAAATCTCCAAACAGGCTGTCGTATGCCTTTTACTCAAGAGTGACTTCCATCTAGTCACTCTACCATGAAGGCCTGATTGACGGAGTGCTGCTGAGATGGTCGTCCTTCCGGCAGGTTCTCCCATCTCTGCAGAGGACTTCTGAAGCCTTCTTTGCCGGTTACTCAGTTTGGCCGGACGGCCAACTCCAGGAAAAGTGGTTTGGTCCTGGTGGTTCCAAACTTCTTCCATTTCTCAAATTATTTGCCAGTGTGCCACTGCATTTGGGAATACTCAAAGCTTTAGAAATGCATTTATACCCTTGCCCTGATCAGTGCCTCTAAACACAGAGGTCTAAAGAGAGTTCCTTGGACTTCATAGCTTGGTTTTTCCTGACATGCTGTGTATACTATGTCCAATCAATTCAATTTGCCACAGCAGACTCAAATCAAGTTCTAGACACATCTCAAGGATAAGAAAAGCAAACAGGATGCACCTGATCATGTGCCTCAGCAAAGGGTCTGAATACTTTTGAGTCTCAAGTTTTTTAATACATTTCCAACAACATGTTTTCACTTTGTCATTATGGGTTATTGAGTTTAAATTGATGGCCGAAAATGGCAAGTGAAGGCGTTATACTTTCTGAAGTCATTGTATAAAAGACAAACAGGTATTTATTATGACAGACATCTCTCCTAGAGGCGTAAAACACTGTGTCAGGACTATACACAGTGTAGTATATACACAAGCGCAGTGCAGGTTGCAGTCTCACCGGGCAGCCAGGTACAGAACCCACGCCAAAGTGAAAAATGGTCCTCATCTTCAAATTGTGGCCACAAGTCCCTCGCAGCTGTTCCAAAATAGGAATTGGGGTAATTGCTGACTACCCATTGCAACCTGCTCTCTGTTTCCAAAGTAATTTGCTGCAGCTAAACAGAAGTAACTTAACCGCAAGTGATCAAGCAAGCTCGTTGTGGGAAAAGTCGTAGGCAGAGTTACCGGAGTCCTCAGAAGCATCAGAACAGCAGATGCCAAGCCGCGGGTTTACTGGATGAAGGGCGGGAGTTCAAGTTACTACGGCAGTCCTTCTCAACCCCGATCCTGGCGGGCCACACTGTCTGCTGGCTCTCATTTACACATTAAAGTTAATAACCAAGCTCAGACCAAAGAACACCGGATGAGATGCGCTGAATGTAATCGGCTGCTTTAACTGATCGGTTCGGTGCCCAACGACAACAAAACCGACAGGCACTGTGGCCTAAGCAGAAACACTGATCTCCAGGATGGAGCCCAGATCTCTGAAATGAGTGGGAATCCCGCTGTGCAAGATCTTGCAAAGTGTCTGTGCCTCAAGCGAGTCTGTCGGCAAGATCATCCAACGAATATTGGAGAGTAACATAAAAAAACGGTTGAGAGTTAAAAGCCTGCTTTCTCACTTATTCAGTGGTTGTTCTTGCCTAAGGCCATTATTTTAGTTCATAATAAAATGGTGGTGGTGGTGGTGGTGGAGTATTTTTTATATAATATGATGGGAGTTTATTTTAAGAGGAAAGGAGTGAGCATCGCACACTGATAAACACCAGGGAAACATCTCAAGGCCAAGCAGGAAAGGCAAAGCTGTGAAATGCACATTCATTCTGCAGTATTGTGGCTGATTGTCTCCACATTATGGCTGAAATGAGCCTTTTCTGACTCAGCGAGCACTGATGACTTGTTTAAACTGGCAGTTAGCGATGCGGGTGGGTGAGAGGCAGGCTACGGTTGATGAGATTTGCACTTAAATAAGTCCTGTTTTTGCTGCGCTCTCTGTGAATTCGAATGTGCTTTGAGACAGAGACGCTGAGCTGTTTTGTTGGGTTTGTAGACATCACTTCTATTTGTCATTCTCTCTTCTCCCCCTCTTCCGCAGGCCTACAGTATTATGATGACCTCAACACGCCCGTCACCAAGGCAGAGGCAGACTCCATTGGTCAGATTGTGGAAGAGGCGGTTCAGGCGGTGTTGCCGGGGGCAGAAATAACTCTGACAGGGGGTTTCAGGAGGTTTGCTGGAGTTTTTTCTTTTTCTTTTGTAAATGACTGCCTTTGGAGTAATCGTGAGGGTGGTATTCTGTGGGGGGGGGGCGGGGTTTGGGGACTACAAAGGCGACGGCAGGGGTCCCTTGGGTCACGCTGCTTCCTGTGCAGGGGCAAGCCCACCGGACACGACGTGGACTTCCTCATCACTCACCCAGAGGAGGGCAAGGAGGAGGGCTTGATGCCAAAAGTGGTCAGCTGGCTGGAGGCTCGGGTAAGACCCTCAATTAAACCCAACCCTGTCAGACCAGATGGTCAGCTCCATGTTCATAACGTCAAGCGGTCTGTCTCTGCCACGGCTGAATTTTCTGTTGCTGATAATACAAATATAATAATAATAAAGCCATTTGTATAGCACTTTCTGAGAATTGCACTCAAAACACTGAGCAGTAAGAATGTTACAGAGAATACAATACTGAAAAAGGATTCCCTTTTTTTTTTTTTTGTTCCGTATTGTGAGTTCTGTGGAGGCGTCGTTAAATAGATACTGCAACACAGGCTGCTCCAAATGTTCTCCAAAGCCTGTCTTCCAGTTACCCAATGGAGCCTCTTTTTACCAACTGGAACCTGGAAGGACCGTCTGTATTAAAACTGCATTAAGACTGAATGTGATGTATGCAACCAATGCTGGCATTATTTTCCCCTTGAATGGCCTACCAAGACCAGCACTGCGCGCAAAGATTAAAAAAGGGGTGGGCGAGTGAGTAAGAGCGTTTTTCTGAATTTTCACTAAATCCGGATTTAACGGACAAATTCTATTCAGGGGGAAAGGGCGAAAGGAAAAAAACTGAAAAATAAATGAAGTGAAAGCCAACTAGGGCTGAGAAGAGTGCCTCCGTTTTTGGGTCAGCTTCCCTGGCTTCGCCTCCTTCATAGGGCTCCGGCAGGGCTGCCTAGTGTGATTGGACGGGCGCTCCGGGTCGCTGGCTGACAAACAAGGGTGAAAGAGACCGCTAGCATTGGGCCTTTGGCCCGCATTGCATGCTCTCTCTCTCTCTCCCTCCCTCTCTCTCTCTCCCTCCCTCCCTCTCTCTCTCTCTCTCCCTCTCTCTCTCTCTTCCTCTCCCTCTTTAATCCAGCCATCTGATCCCTGCAGCCGGTGCTCAGTAAGCCAGGTGCAGCTGTCCCTCATTTCTGCCTGAAATGGGTGGCTGCTGAGGCAGCCGGGCTGGAGCTGTGGGGGCGTCAGGCACAGTGCGGGGGTCTGTAGCGCAGTTAACACGGTACACTTTACAGTCCTTCACCCTGCGCGACCAGGCCTTTTCCCCTGCTCAGCTGGGTCAGAGACACTCCTTACTGGACCCCTCTGACCCCCGAACCTACTCAGACAATTAAAATGTACAAATGAGTCATTTAGCATTATCCGAAGCGATGACGTTTACGATGGTTTTTCTTCTTAAATAGAAAACAAACGGTTGAATTTTTGTTGAATAAAAAACAAAAAACATTCGATAACAAAGTGCGAGGTGTAGTCTGAAAAGGTGAGTTCGTGAATCTGCTTTCTGAACGGAGAAGGTCTGTCCACCGTCGGGGGATGGAGTGGAGTCGGGGCTGGGTGGAGAGGCTGCCAGAGACGGGACAGCCAGCTGGAGAGAGGAGACTGAATGGAGAGGTGTGGTTGGACTGTGTGCTGTAATCACCATCTATAGACGGGAAGGGGCACAACCATTCTCAGCTTGGCATGCTGGTGTGAAAGAACTGAATGCAATGCACACAGCCGCTGGAAGCCAAACACGGCAAGATAAAGACCAGGCACACAGAAGCTTTCTGGAGCAGTTGCAGTGGCCTGATGGCTCAGGCTAACAGACCAAGGACTGACAGTAGTACAGTCTTCTTGGGTGTGGAAGGGGCATCTGTGTGCAAACGTTAATTTCTCACGTAACCATGACTAGAATAAGGAAATGCAAAGGATGGCAGGAAATGCAGGGGCAGACTTTCTGGTTTATGTATAAAACATTTGTCCCGGCACCTCTGGAGTCTTCTTGGGAAGTGTTGGCGTTAATCTCATGGTGTTAATGACTGGCTTTCAGGGTTTACTGCTGTACCAGAAAACCAACATAAACTCCTACCTGGAGGCCACGGACGGGCCCGCCCGACCCCCTCACAACATGGACCGCTTTGAGAGGTGCTTCTCCATCTTCAGACTGGAGCGGCCCCAGGCTAGCCCCGAGCAGCACCCCCAGGCCGTCGGCGAGGAGCAGCCCCAGGAACGCGGCTCTCCTCTGGGCCGGCGAGCAAGCGAGTCCCCGGGCTGGAAGGCCGTGAGGGTGGACCTGGTGGTCTCGCCCGTCAGTCAGTTCGCCTTCGCTCTGCTGGGCTGGACCGGGTCGCAGGTAGTCACCTACGCCAGTCACCCCACCCCAGCGTGCACCATTATACACAATGTAATGGGAGTTAAACTCTTAGTTCAGTGCTGCGATTGGTGCTTCCTTCTACTTTCTTCTACTCTTCTACTTTTTTATTAGTTTATTCATATCATTGCCATCGTTAAAAAAATGCCTCTTTTTTCCCCACATAAACAAAGCGTACGCATCATCCTTTGTGTACTGTCAATGTTCCCTGACTTTGTGACTAATAAAGATTGTTCAAGCGGCATATCACTAACTTGTTTAATGTAATGTAAATGTTTTTCCTCATCATGTTTGTTGCTTTTTTGGAGATGACAGGTTTTTTTTTAATGATGCTGAAAAAATATTTAAATATCCAAGATGCTACGAGCGCTCCTGTCTGTGTTCAGACTCTTAGGAAGACGGATTTCCCACAGATTTGTAATGTGCAATTCCAGTGTGTGTTCTCTCCATGTGGGGAATGTCAGAAGCACTTTTCTGCTTGAAAGTCAGTGAGAGGTAATGGGCTGTGTCTTCAGACAGCAGGAGCAGTGAGCGCTGGATAGCTGCCCTGCGATTGGTTGTGACGGATCGAGGCCGGTCTCCGATTGGTGTCACCCTGACGACTGGCCTTGGCTGCTCTTTGCGGGCTGCCAGTCAGGGCCTAACCCGGCTGACCCGGGAGGTTGGATGTTAATTGCTGAATTAATGGGATAATTGCTGTCGGCTCGGGTTAATTAGCAGCCTGCACTCCGGTCAGCGGTATCAGCGTCAGGGCCCTCCCTCTGTTGTCTTCCTCACTTCCCTCCCCTTCGCTCTGCCTGCCAATCAACTGTGCCCTAATGAGGCCTTCTTCCTCCCTGCCTCTCCTTCATTTCTCCCTCTCTTTTCTCACTCTCTTTTTCAGGCTCCAAGGCAGACTGCTCTTTCCTCCTCAGTTTCATCTTTCTGCCCGTACCCCAATCTTCAATCACTGAGACTGACCCAGACCTTCACCCTGCCTATACCCCCCTTCACTGAAATGTAGCTCTCTCACTCACTCACTCACTCTCTCTCTCTCTCTCTCTCTCTCTGCAGCTCTTTGAGAGGGACCTCAGACGTTGGGCGGGACAGGAGAAGCGCATGTCTCTCAGTAGCCACGCTCTGTATGACAGCACACAGGTGCGTTACAGCGCCTGGTACACACACACGGGTAGAGGTGCTGCCACTCAGCCCTGTTTCCTGACTGCCTCTCTCTCTCCCTCTGCGTGTGGCAGAACCGATACCTGCGGCCCTGCTCAGAGGAGGAGATCTTCGCTCTCGTGGGCCTGGAGTTCATCCCTCCATCTGAGAGGAATGCCTGACCCAGCCACACACACTGGAGGAAGAACTTTCATTCACTTTAACTTGGGTTTATGTTTACACTCTATATATTTATGTGTGTGTGTGTGTGTGTGTGTGTGTGTGTACACAGAACCTGGCTTTGCACTGGAGATTAAGAGTAACTTTATTATTGTTTTTATCTGCAGGGGATATTGGAAGTCATTTAATGGACCATGAAATTAATTACTGACTTGAATAGTTTTTAATATTAAATCTAGGGGAAACAGTGAATGCAAAAACAGTGTGTCAGTACTTTACATTTAGCTCATGCGCCCACTCCTAGTCTAACGTGCCGAAAGCATGTTAGGTCCGTGCAATCCTTCCTGTACTCAATTTTAACAGTGCCTTTTTAGAAATTCTAATTACTGTAAAGGAATGACTTGTCACAGTAAAATGTAAAAATAAATATGTATTTTTCATGCCCGAGTGAGCTGTGAGGATTAATGCTGAAGGTGTTCGACTGTCTGAGGCAGGTCTTCGTGGAGAGCTCCATGCCTCTGCCTCTACCCAGGATGCGAAGCTTCAGCCTTCTGTTCAGCACTGTGGGGATTGTGAAGTGCGTTTACACGCTCCTGGTCCTGCCCGTGTGTGAAGTGCGTTTACACGCTCCTGGTCCTGCCCGTGTGTGAAGTGCGTTTACACGCTCCTGGTCCTGCCCGTGTGTGAAGTGCGTTTACACGCTCCTGGTCCTGCCCGTGTGTGAAGTGCGTTTACACGCTCCTGGTCCTGCCCGTGTGTGAAGTGCGTTTACACGCTCCTGGTCCTGCCCGTGTGTGAAGTGCGTTTACACGCTCCTGGTCCTGCCCGTGTGTGAAGTGCGTTTACACGCTCCTGGTCCTGCCCGTGTGTGAAGTGCGTTTACACGCTCCTGGTCCTGTCCGTGTGTGAAGTGAGTTTACACGCTCCTGGTCCTGTCCGTGTGTGAAGTGAGTTTACACGCTCCTGCCCGTGTGTGAAGTGAGTTTACACGCTCCTGCCCGTGTGTGAAGTGCGTTTACACGCTCCTGCCCGTGTGTGAAGTGCGTTTACACGCTCCTGCCCGTGTGTGAAGTGAGTTTACACGCTCCTGCCCGTGTGTGAAGTGCGTTTACACGCTCCTGGTCCTGCCCGTGTGTGAAGTGCGTTTACACGCTCCTGGTCCTGCCCGTGTGTGAAGTGCGTTTACACGCTCCTGTCCGTGTGTGAAGTGCGTTTACACGCTCCTGCCCGTGTGTGAAGTGAGTTTATACGCTCCTGCCCGTGTGTGAAGTGCGTTTACACGCTCCTGGTCCTGCCCGTGTGTGAAGTGCGTTTACACGCTCCTGGTCCTGCCCGTGTGTGAAGTGCGTTTACACGCTCCTGCTCGTGTGTGAAGTGCGTTTACACGCTCCTGGTCCTGCCCGTGTGTGAAGTGCGTTTACACGCTCCTGGTCCTGCCCGTGTGTGAAGTGCGTTTACACGCTCCTGCCGTGTGTGAAGTGAGTTTACACGCTCCTGGTCCTGCTCGTGTGTGAAGTGCGTTTACACGCTCCTGGTCCTGCCCGTGTGTGAAGTGCGTTTACACGCTCCTGGTCCTGCCCGTGTGTGAAGTGAGTTTACACGCTCCTGCTCGTGTGTGAGGTCACACAGGCTCTCACACGTCTCTGAGTCTCAGCCCTTTTTCTTTCAGGATGGATGAGGGGAAAGTCTAGAGGTTGGGGGTATGAATATTTTATTAGATTGCCCCCCGCCCCCCCCCCCCCCCCCCCAATGCACCCTCACCCATAATGGTGACGGAGATCTGAGCCCCTATTACCGGGAGCCAACCTCCCGCCCCCCCCCCCCCCCACATCTAACTCCTGTGCCGGACTGAACATCCGACATTAGCCCTTAGTCCCGAGTCTACAGTTTGTCTGTTTGTTCAACCAGGATTGCTGATGTGAAAGCTTCCATATCCCTCTCTAATGGGGTATGTGAACGGCCGTTGGGGCTAGCAAACAAAAGAAGGGGAGGAGGTGAGAGTAGCCTGAAAAGTTTAAACCCAACACTTTAGTAAAGGCCAAGAGAGTCGTCTGAAAAATATATAATTCAAAACCCTGTGAAATCTCTTTTCTAAATTTAAATGTTCCTCATGCCATGAGATGAATATTGTTCTCAAATTCATAAACAGAAAAATGTCCTTTTGTTTAAAATATGTAAATTCTAAACTCAAGAACTGGAGGGAAAATAGGTTGTGTCTGTTTTGTAATGATATTCACTTAAAAGGTTACTTCTGGCTGGCAGACACGCCAGTGATTGGTTAAAATGTAAATTCCCATTACACCAACACCAATACTAAATATGAAATCATCCTCTATTATGTAGCAGAAGAACTTTAAGGATAGAAAGGTGGCCAAAAAATGTCAGCTTGCTATGAAAAAGTACTCGGGGCAATTGTCTGCTTTTACGCAAAACGACTGCTTATTTAATGAAAGTGGACATGAGCAAACTCAGTGATGTGTAGAAGACCACTGCGCTGTTTTTATTTCTTGCAAAAGGCAACACTGAAATATTAAATGCCGTAAATCCAGTCATAATTCACCCATAAATCATTTAGAAATGTAGTTTGTTTTCACCTGCAAGTAAATTATTGTTTATTTATTACTCAGTATATTCTATTTAAGAATTGAAATGGATACAAGGTGTTTGTTACCTTTTTTTTGCTGCAGTTGCATCCTGGAAAAAAGTGATTAGGGCAAGTGGAGGGCAAACCTGGTGGTGCTTTGATTGAATCATCCCCTCTAGTGGAGGTGAACTTTGGTTGCACCTCAGTGCTGATCCCAGGTGAGAATAATACTCTGTTTGCGAAATGCACTGAATCATGTGTGCGTGGCATCAACACGCACTTACTGCGACTGACACTGGTGAAGGAAAGCACTGTCTGGGTCCACAGCGAGGGAGCTGTTATTCTCATAAGGTTACAGTGATGAGGGACCTTCGGGGACGGCGGGAGGGAGATGTGGGACAAGAAAAGAGAAGGCCTTGTTTCCTTTGGACAGGTCCTGTAGGATTTGGGTGTGGGGTGTGTTTGTGTGTTTGTGTGAGTGTGTGTGTGATTGTGCACACGTGTGTGTGTGTGTGTGTGTGTGTGTGTGTGTGTGTGTGTGTGTGCGCGCGCGCGCGCGTGCGTGCCCTCTCCTTCCCCTCTGTGAGCATTAATGTACCATACTCTCAGGGACACAGACATTGGGTGGGGGAGGGGGAAAGGAGTGAGGGATGAGAGAGAGAGAGAGAGAGAGAGAGAGAGAGAGAGAGAGATTATAGGAGGGCAGGGGGTGATGGCCAGGTCTAGTCAGGGTTTCCTGGGAGCTGCTTGGAAAGAAAACCTGGCCAGCGTTACGCCAGATTATAGCAAATTTTTTATTTGCTGCCTAATTATTACATTTGCTTTACATTACTATGTTTCTTTTCCTGAGTACAGCTATATCATGGCACCCTTTTAAGCTAAGAATAAATATTTATGACTAAAGGTAATGCAAAGCTATGGGCACATACAGGCAGCACGCTGTAGATAAGAGGTGGGAGAGGAGAGTCTTACTGTGAAATCTGTTTCTGGACTTTAAACTATTATTTCATCAGCCTTCCCAATAATGCAATCTGATGTTGCTGAGATATATTGGTAGCTTGAGAATGACAGTTGAAGTTGTTTTTCTGTCTGAGTGAAATATTTTACAATGGAATAACCAAAGACTGCTCCACTTTTGCTTGTACAGCTCATTAACAAATTGAGCCAGTGTAATTGTGAAAATGAAAGCAGCATAATATTCTCCTTCAACAAACAAAAATGTGGATTCTGCAACACCAGCTTTACAACATTGGGCTAATGGAAACCTTTAGTGTTTGCTGGCTTTGATAAGCAGATATAAATCCTTATTAATCAGATGTCCTTAATATTAAAAATATATAAATAATGATACAGAGCATTTCCAAACGAGCAGTATGTAACTGAAAGCCGACCAAACGAGTCTGGATTTGAGGGAGGGTGAGTCAGTCACAGGAGGACAGAGCTAATTACACACACGAGCCCAATAGTCAGCTATCTGTCATGAAGGATTGAGTCATCGGGAGAAAGGTAGCGTACCTGACAACGCCTTTGCGCGCTGAACCGGAAAAGGCACCTCTCAGGAGCCGCGTCTCCCCCGAGTGCGGATGTGTTTGTCTTTGCGGAGGATGTGAGTGCGGGGAGGACGCTCAGCCCACGGGGACCTGGCCCTGCGAGGCTGCCTACCTGAGGACAGTTAGACCCCCCCTCCCTCCCCCGCGCTGAGAGAACGCGCTTGGCGAGAGGTGTCAGGCGGCACACGGACCTCCCGCTGGGACGCGCTTCCGAACAACACGAGAAAACAGCCCCATCAGGCCACCGTTGGCAATCAGGATGCACGCCGAACTCGATCATCATCATTATCGTCGGAGCGAGAGACCGAGAGGCGTTTCGGCTCTCTCTCTCTCCCCCGGAGTGCGAGTGATGAGTAGTAGTATAGCTGGTGTGGTGCTGGTGGAAACAGCCGGGACTGACCCCTGGGGCGGGGTGGGGACTGACACCTGGGGCGGGGTGGGGACTGACCCCTGGGGCGGGGTGGGGACTGACACCTGGGGCGGGGTGGGGACTGACACCTGGGGCAGGTTGGGGCGATGACGGCTGTGTGCATTAAACATTGACAGCGAACATTGTAAAGGTGTTTATTTTTATTTTTTATTTTTTTTAATGACCATGACGTTGCTTCTCCACACTGTATTACATCACTGGTTAAGTTTAACTCTGCGACCATACAGGTAAGCTTGGGTGCAGCACTTCAGTCCTGGATGGTGGTCTGCATGCTGGTATTTCTTCCAACCAATTCTTTTTAGATTTTCTGATGGCTATACACTAAGCTGATTCACTTGTGTACTTGAACACAGTAAAATCTTTAGGTTACACTTGCAGCTGTAGCTAGGTATATACACATGACAGATCAAGACATGATTGAGCTACAACTGAAAACAGGTCAGCTGTTGTGCACCCCTGCCGTAGCTACAGCTGAGTTTATTTCAAGGCTGGAAACAGGTTACACAATAACCGTTAGTTTTCATAGATGGATTAGTTCCCAAACTTACGCTGAAACCAGGCTCATGCAGAGGGGGTGGCTTCGGCTGCCCGCACACCTGACCCTTTTGCCTCCTCTGCCAATTTTATTTGATAAAATGTACAGATTAGTATTATTGTCAATTTTTCATTTGGTTATTTTGGTAAAATATTGTCTGTTTTGTTTTTGTGAAAACGATGAATGCCAACTACGGGTCGATCAGCACCGGTGAAGTTAGAACCATTCTGCTGTTCTCCCTCTGAAACAAATACGTTTTACTTCCAGAACTGAAAGTGAGAAGGCATGTGTAGCTTTGGAAAGGTTTGTCATTAAACACTAAATCAGAATAACAGATGAAACTTCATTTGCCACAGTCCGGTCATTAT